>NC_067399.1:370525016-370642516 GCF_016432865.1 Antechinus flavipes
AGCCCATCATTGAGGGTCTTCAAGCTGAGACTGAATAAGTACTTGATTCATTAACAATGGTTATAGAGAGTAAGGGTTAAACTAGATACCTTCTGAGATTCCATGATTTTTCCAGGGCCAGACTTAATAAATATTTATTAAGTATCTATCTTGTGCCATCCACAATGCTAAATACTGGAATACAAAGAATGATAAAAAGTAATCTCTGCCCTTGAAGAATTCACAATCCACTAGGGAGACAAATTATAAAAAACAAACTATGAACAAACAAGCTATAGACAGGATAAATTGGAAATAATCACAAAGGGAAGGAAAAGCCACACAATTAAGAGAGTATCTGAGTGGGGATTAGATCCAGTAATTCCAAGACTAGGAGTATTTTTATTGATGTCATGTTAACTCTGTACAAGAAACCTTATAAAATGAAGAGATTGGATGAGATGAACTCCATGGTTTCTGCCAGCTCCAGATGTAGAATTCTAGGATTTCTAAAGTCTCTTCTGGCTCTAAATATAACATTAAATGCTTAAGACCCTATGACCAAAATCAGAATATTGAGTCCATATGCTTACAGAGCTATAAAACTGTGCACATCTTTTGATCCAGCAGTCTTATTACTGGGTCTGTATCCCAAAAAAATTCATAAAAGAAGGAAAAGGAGCCATGTGTGCAAAAATGTTTGTAGTAGCTCTTTTTGTGTTGTCAAGGAACTGGAAATTGAGTAGATGCCCAGCAGTTAGTGAATGGCTGAATAAGTTCATATGCTTCATAGGATTTATGAAGGTAATGGAATATTATTGTCCTGTAAGAAATGATGAGCAGGCTGAATTCAGAAAAGCCTGGAAAGATTTACATGAACTGATGCTGAGCGAAGTGAGCAGAACCAAGAGAACATGGTACACAGTAACAGCAAGATTATATGTTGATCAACTATGATAGATTTAGTTTATCTCAAGAATGTGGTGATTCAAGGCAATTCCAATAGACTTGGGATGAAAATGCCAATCATATTCAGAGAGAGAACCATGGAGACTGAATATGAATCAAAACATAATATTTTAACCTTTTTTATTGTTATTTGTTTTTTTTTTTCCTTTCTCATAGCTTTTTTCCCCTTTTGGTCTGATTTTCTCACATAACATGACAAACATAGAAATATGTTTAAAACAATTGCATATATTTTATCTATATAGCATAGCTTGCTGTCTTGGGAATGAGGGAGAAAGTAAGAAGAATTTGGAACACAAAGTCTTACAAGGATGAATGTTGAAAACTATCTTAACATGTATTTGAGAAATACTATTGAGAAACAAAATAAAAAGAAAAAAGAAGAAAAAAATGTGACAGCTGAGAAAGAAATAGATTCATTAGAGTCCTGGTCACTCATTTAGGGCAGGAAGGATCTGGTTTTGCTGAGGAACTAGGAGGCTCTTAGACCAGGAATCAGACCCCAGCTAAACAAGATTCAAATTCTTCCTCCTTTAATACTATTGGTAACAAGTCTATCCTCTTTCCCTAGAACATCAGAAGGATAATTGAAAAAACACTCACAAGATGGAGTAGAGAAAGCTTTCCCCATCCTCCTCCAACCCTCCCACCCCTGGAAAATTGGCTTTGTGCCCTCCATCAAATCAAATCAAATAATAATTCACATCTCAATCTACACTGGATCCCTGTGAAGAAATGTTTCTTTTTGTTGGTGAACTAAACTACTTTTGTTCAGTCTCACCTGTGAGCCTAGGAGCCAAGCCTTTGGGGAAGAAACTGTTGGTGCCTTCCTATGAGAATTTTCAGCTTTAAATGTAATTAATGACATTCTACCAACTTGGAAATTAAAACTTTACTTTTACTGTTAGGTACATATGTTACACCTGAGTTCTTCATTTCCTTCTCTTCTTCCTTTACTTCCACAAATTTCAGTTTGTGTCAACTTTCCTTTGAAGTCTTTTCTCATATTTGTATCCCAGAAACAAATAATAGCAATAACATTTATGTAATACTTCATATGTGCCAGGTATTGTGCTAAGCATTTTACAATGATTATCTCATTTTATCCCAAATAAAGTCGAGAAGAAATTAGGTGCTAAATACAAATTTATTAATTAATTGACCTTAGATAGAATAGTCCATAATTCCTGTTGACACTATCTGTGTGATATTGTGAATAAGTCACATCTCTTCTCTGGGGGTAAGTCTTTCATTTCATTCTTAAACATCAAAATAGCTCCATTTTGGACCTGGTTTTCTTTTTGTACAGACAAAACAATAGAGTCCCAGGAAGAGAATACTGGATTAGGAATCAGGGGGCATGGGTTCCGATCCCAGCTTTGTTAAAGTGATCTTGGGTAAAATATTTTGCCCCTCCGTTTTAATGCCTCAATGACCTAATCTGTAAAAATCACAGGGTCGGATAAGATCCCTTTTTAAAAATCCCTTCTTAGTTGAAATCCAACATTTGATTATTGAGTTCACTTTGCTGTGTCAGAGATCTTCCTGAAGGGGGCACCAGAGGTCTGTGAAGGGTGATGGCAGGCCAAAGTCAAAGTCAAAGATAATTTACCTGACTCAAGGGGACATCCCTGTAACCTCAATAGGTTAGATTGTGAGGCATTCACCCAAAAGGAGCTAGGAAACAGAATCTCAAGATAACGGGCCATAGAATAGGTTATAAATGGTCAAAGTTAGAAGAGACTTTAGAACCCATGTTATTCTAACCCATAATTTTACAGATGGGGAAACTGAGACCCAAGAGGAGAGGGCCGTACACTATGTCCACAGAATAGGCCAGACTGGACTAGAATAGACCCAGCCTCCTGACTCGCACCTTAGGGCTTTTTCTAAGAATGTTGGTGTAGAAGGCGGTTTTGGCTAGGATGTATAAGATTAAGAGAGCAGGACTGGGGGCCCTCTCAAGGAAGGGAGGCAGATAAGCCTCTGGAGACCAGACCCTTTTCCTTTCAGGAGAGAAAGAGAAATACTGAATATGGAGCCATTTATCCTTCGCACCAATGTGTGAATGGCTACTTTCTTATTAAGTCACTTTCCTGCTCAAAACTCTCATTTCTCGGCTTAGGGCTTTTTATTTTACACCAAGGTGTCCTCATGAGTACAAAGGTGCTGTTTTAGGTGGAGGCAAAGTCTCTGACAGCCTCCTGTGAAAATATCCATTTATTACTTAAAAGGTAACACAAATAAGCATCAGCATCCATTAGCTCATGAATACAGTGGTAATGAACTGGTCCAGCCTGCTGAGCAGTCAAGAGAGAAGGGGATACAAAAATGGGTCATCATAAACTGTAGGAAAGGGTCCTTCCTCTCTGGAGAAAATAAAAGCCAGTTGTTTTCTGGGTGGTTTTAGGTAAATCTCTTTCTTTTCTGAGGAAATTATGTCCTTAATTATGTCATCTGTTAAAGGATTGTTTAATTTAGCAAACATGGACAGACTGTGGAACCTGAGAAAGTTAGGAAGTTTATGCTATATGTGGATAGATACTCCATTGAGGCTTAGGTTTTTTTCTTTACTGTAAACTGAGGAGATTTTTTTTTTTAATCACCAAAATTAAAATCAGAGATGACCATAAAATGAACTAGGCCTTCTTGATGTGTCCTAGGGCCTGGACTGCTCTCCATTGCTTTTTACCTAGTATCAGAAAATTTTTTGAATTGTCCAATGTTTTGGAATAAGACTTTAGTCTGAGAATCTGGATAATTAGGGTCTTGTTCCAGTTCTTTTGCTGCCTAAGGGGTAAATCCCTTCCTTTCTTGAATCCTCTCTGGGCCTTAGTTTCCCCATCTGCAAAAAGCAGATAATAATACTTGTTCTGTTTCTCTTCTAAAGCTGTTGTAAAATCCAACTAAAATAATATATAACCAAGGTTTACAACTTGTAAAAACCTGAAGATGTGAGGGATTATTATTATTATTAGTCACCACCCAGTTGAACCAGCATGACCTAGGACTCACCCCAAGGACAGCTCTCTTGGCAAGGAATCAGGAAGGAGGACTAAGGATGGCACTGTACTTCCTCACAATCCCCAAGCTGGAGTCAAGTTCATAGGACTCTTAACAAATCTACCATTTCTAGGTTCAAGGGGCTGGACTCTACAACTGCTCCTTCTTCACTGAATCTTCTATAATTTGGACACATTCACATGCTTGCTCCAGGCTCATTCCTAGAGGAACCTAATCACTAAAAGAAGGATCCAGTTCTTTTTATCACATATTTTGGTTTATTTTGCTCTCATACCAGTCCTATGGACTGGAGAAGATTTACCTATTGCTTAGATTTGATTTATGTAAAGGGTCTCTCCAAAAGGGAGAATAAAAAAATATTAATTGTATCATATAAATCATGTATGGTGCAGCTATTACTTCCCTTCTTACAAAAGAAATGCTTATAACAAAAGGTTCTCACAAGGATATGTTAACAGACTTAAAGCAAGCAGCTGTAATAATTGTTTATTACAATTGTTTATTAAAACAATTGTATTAAAACAAAAAAAAGTTTATATTTTCCTGGGGTGAAGAGAGTTTACACTTAAACATTAAAAGTTGTTTTTTTTTTTTTAATTTTGTGGGACTGCTAAAAAGGCAATTTACATTTTACCTGAACTCTGTATGGTTCAAACAATTCTAAGTCCATGTCTTCTGAAAAACCTTACTAGGAGTGATGATATAATTTCTAATTCAGAAACTCCCCATGTCTTCAGCCAGCTTCAACCAAGGGATCGTGAATGTTAGAGCCTCTTAAATTCATAATGTTGCATCTTATTTAGACTAAATGTATGTATCCTGAGGATTGCTGGACATTCACCCATATATTCAGTAAAATTAACACAACGGGGAAAAGACAGGTAGCGGTTCCATGTCCCAGACTCAGTTTACCTAGCAGGGTGTTTACTCTTTTTGCTACATGGGAGTACCTGTGATGAAGCTGAGACAGGGGAGAAAGGATCTCCTCCTACCTCTTAGAGAACCAGCTTAAATAGTCTTGTAATTATTTATATTTGGGAAGAGAAGAATGAGAAGGTGATCACTCCCTTTTAAAGATCCAGTCATCTCCATGGCCAATAAGGCTAGCGTCCTGGGAGCAGTTCTGTAAATGTCCATCATTTTTCTCTCATCTCTAATCAAATATTTGCTTTTCTTATCAAGTTAGTTGGGGTACATTTGGCAAATTTATCCTTCTCAATCAGAAAAAGTTATCTGGGGTCATAGAGAATAGTCTACTATATCTTTTATGTGTTGTCCCCATTAGACTGCAGACTCTTGAGGTCCAGGTAGTGTCTTTTTTTTCTATCTATGTATTTCCAGTGTTTAGCACACATAGTGGTGCCTAATAAATGTATATTGATTTACTGATTATTATCCTTTCAAGGACTTCCTTTTGCTTAAAAGACTGCCTTTCCCTAAAAAGACTTAAATAGTCCAAGTAGCACAATTCTAAATGATCTCCTAAATGCCAGGTAAAGATTCCTATCAGTCCATTCAGTATAAACCTTTATAGAATCCTAAACTTAATAATCTTTCAGGAGGACCCTTGACTACCACAATGTAGGTCTGAAGATAATAATAGCTCTCCACCCTATTCCCTTGCAAAGTTCTATAAATTCAACAAGGGATAGATGTTTTACAAAACTCTTATAAGTTACTATCTACTTACTCAAGCAAAGAGAGAAAAAAGGGGAAAATAAACAAACAACTAACAAAAATGAACATTAGAGAAAAGACAAAGAAAAAAATTGAGTCTCCCTTCTCAAAGAAAAACTAGTTCCAAATGAGTACCCAGAATATGCAGAACTCACCTTATAGAATTTAGGGACTTGAGGTTGACTAGAAATCACTATCTCACCCTCATTTTGGAAGCCAAATTGATCTGGGTAAAAATTCTTCCTTATAGTTTACACGTGTTTACTTCTACATTTCCCTAATGGTTCTCCTGTCAATACAAAAGACCATCTAGGTGAGAATTCAGGAAAAATCTATCCAGGGGTCCCAGCAACACAAAGGGTGCCCACATATCCCCAGTAGATTCTATATTACATAAGGCAATCCAGTGGAGAGCCAAACTCATTTGATAATCTGATAAGCAGATTTAATTTAAAAAAAATTAAAACTCCCAAGGTGAGCCTTAAATACTTAGAGGCTCCTAAAAGAAATTAAGTACTCAAATGATTGAAATCAGCCTTTCAGACACAGGACAAAGTCTCCATGTTTAATAATACCTACTTCAGGATTCTATGAAGTTGGGGAACTGAATCCCTCTTCAAGCCATCCAGAGAAAGGACTATGACCATTGAATGTGGATCACAACATAGTCTTTTCACTTTTTTGCTGTTGTTTGCTTGCTAGTTTTTTTTCTTTTTCATTTTTTCCCCTTTTGATCTGATTTTTCTTGTGCAAAATTATAAATGTGGAAATATGTTTAGAAGAATTGTACATGTTTAACCTATATTGGATTGCTTGCTCTTTAGGGGAGGAGGAGAAAGGGAGATTAGAAGAAAAAAGTGGAACACAAAATTTTGTAGGGGTGAATGTTGAAAACTATCTTTGCATGTATTTTGAAAAACAAAAGGCTATTATTAAGAATTTTTTTTTAAAAAAAGATGTTCCTCTTCACCTCTAGATCCATGACTAGATGTCCCTATGAAAAAGAACAGCATCTTTCAGCCTTTCTAAGAGGATGAGAGGAAGTATAAGGTCAAGGGTCAAACCAGAGAAAAGGTCAAACCAAAGAAAAGGGGGAACAAAAACTGAGCTGGATTTTGTATCCAGAAAGTCATGAGCACACTACTTATTTTCTATATTTTTTTTTCCTCCTTTCTCAAAGGACAAAGGATGATGAGAAACAGGAATCAGTCTAGAATGTCCTCTTCCTTATCTTTTGCTTGTTGAAATCTTAACTCATCCTTCAAGGCCCAGTTCAAATGCTACCTTTTCCAGGAAACCTAGAATATTGAATGTCAGACTTGGAAGTCACCTTAGAAGACAGAACAATAGAATGGGAAGGAGCCCTTAGAGATTGTTTTTTGGTCATTCATTTATTTTACCCCTAAGAAAGGCAGCTAGGATAGAATTCTGGGCTGTGTAATCCTGGGCAAATTACCTAACCCTGTTTGCCTCAGTTTCTTAATCTATAAAATAAGCTGGAGAAGGACATGGCAAACAACTCCAGTATAC
This sequence comes from Antechinus flavipes, assembly GCF_016432865.1. Classification (NCBI taxonomy): domain Eukaryota; kingdom Metazoa; phylum Chordata; class Mammalia; order Dasyuromorphia; family Dasyuridae; genus Antechinus; species Antechinus flavipes. The sequence goes on from NC_067399.1 coordinate 370,532,196, forward strand.
CTGACAAGAAAACTCCAAATGGGCTCATGAAGAATCGGACATGGCTGAAACAACAGAACAACAATACCACTAAGGAAACTGAGGTTACATAAGAGTGGTCTTACACACTTATTTCATTCTGCCTTGTATTGTACTTTCCGCTACTTGACCATAAGCTCCATGAGGAAAGATCTAGGTCTTTCTCTTCACATCTGTCTCCCAACAGTGCCTATCTCAGAACCTTACACAGAGGAATATCATGTTGGGTTGGGGTGAGGTAGAAAAAAGAAATAGAGCATATGCAAAAATAACTATAAGTCTAACTGATCATGTGTGCTGGGCAAAGCCATCTCCTTATTGATCACTGAGTGGGAAACAGCCAGGGAGTCCATCTCCAAAGAGCCTAAGGGTTGTCCTATGGGCAACTTATAGGTCAGCTGGGATAGTAGTAGTATTCAATATTTCAATATAGTATAGTAGTAGCCCTGTTCAAATGGCTCGGCACTGGATTACAGTAGTTATTTACTAGGTTGATTAAAAGAGTGAAGAAAGACCAAGAAAGTAGCTGTTTCAGAGGATCTTTGGTTAATTCTTTCCCTCAACAATATACATTTAAATATTGGTACCAAAGCAAAATCTTTCACAGCATTCCCTGTATATTGCCCTGTGTCTGGGATTATCCCCGAAGGACATTCTAGAATATACACCCTTTCTTTTCCCAATATCTTAAGTCATGAAGGCTACTTAGATAGGAGTTCAACTTCTGTTCATTTGGCTGTAAAACACTAACGTTGACAAGCTGGAATATCCAGAGAAGAAGGAATAGAAGATGAGAGGACTGGAATTTGTCCCAGTTCCACCTAGCTATGTTTAGTCTAGAGAAGAGAATTAGGGTGGGGCATGATAGCTGTCTTCAGGGCTTTGAAGGACAATCTTGGGGAAAAAAAGGATTACATATTTTCTTGAGAGCCCCAGAAGAAAGAACAATGGGAGGGAGGAAGCTACTTTTGGGAGATTGATCTCAATGAAATTTTTGAAAGAACTCATTTTTAAACATCCAGAGCTGCCCAACAATAAAACCAGCTGTGCCAAAGAAATTGGGGGGTGTTCAAACAAAAACTGGATGACCCCAGTGGAACACTGGGAAGGCAATGTCTGCCTTAAATTGCAGGTTATTAAAAATAACAAAAGCTTGAAGCATTTATGGTACTTTAAGATTTACAACATTGTCCTAAAAGATTTTTTAACTAGCCCATGAGATAGGTGCTATTATTATTATTCCCATTTTATTTTACAGCTGAGGAAACCAAGACGCAGGAAAGCAAAGTAATTTGCCAATTAGTTAATTAATCCTAGTATAGAATCTGTGCCTACATTTTTTTTTTCATATCTCTCCAACAGTGCCTATTATATAGCCTTGTGTATATATATATATGTGTGTGTGTGTGTGTGTGTGTGTGTGTGTGTGTAGGATTATAGTGTGAGGTAGGGGAAGGGGAGGAGGTGAAAAAGGCATATGTAAAAATGACTATGATGTGAGCTGATCATGTGTACTAACAATTCCAATGTCTTCTCCCTTATTGATCACTGAGCAAGAGTAGCTAGGGTTGCCCCCCTGTCCCTCAGAGTTGAAAATAATGACTTCCAATGTCCATTTTAGCTATAATTCTGGGAGTAGATCAGATTAGGAAGGAATCACATTTACAGAGTGAGCAATGATAATAAAACAAGAGGCATTCATTCCCATCAATAATTCAGAGGTTTTATATATATGTGTGTGTGTATAGGTATACATATGTGTGTATGTATGTATGTGTGTATATATATATGTGTGTGTATGAGTGTGTGTATAGGTATACATATGTGTGTATGTATGTATGTGTGTATATATGTGTGTGTGTATGAATGTGTCTATAGGTATACATATATGTGTGTATGTATGTATATATGAGTGTCTGTGTAGGTATACATATGTGTGTATGTATGTGTGTGTGTGTGTGTGTGTGTGTGTGTGTGTATGAGTGTGTGTGTGTGTGTGTGTGTGTGTAGTCTCTATTAGGTCTCATAGTCTGCTGGTGAATAGTTAGGAACAGATGATTAGGTAGGGTAGAAGACTATTTCCTTCCTTCTCCCCACCCTAATTAGTAATTTGGTAAACTGAGCTTGTGTTGGGGAAGAGCTTCCCATCTGGACACACCCTCTGTCCAGGACAATTAGGCTAGTATTAAAATCTCCATCACCCTAAGTTCCAAAGACAGGGACCTGAAAAGGCTCAGGCAAGTGTGACTGAGGTGACCTGATCATCTTGTTTCACCATCTGGGTCACAGGAAGTCCCACAAACAGCAGAAATAAAATTCATGGGACTGGAACCTAGGAAGTCTACTTAAGACCACTGGTCATACCACATAAGGACTTCTCACTCCATCTCAGTCGCTTTTCCTGTTAATCAAGATACCAAGACTCAATGACAGCAAGTGGTCTATGACGAAACTTTCTGTAGTTTTGCCATGAGTCATAATATTAGAGACAGCTGATTTAAAAAAACAAACAACTTTTTTGTTATAAACTTAATAACCACTAACAGCCATATAAATCTAAGAATGAAGAATTATCTCCTATAAAACTCTTAGCAGTTAACAAAACAATTAGTGGACAACAAGCAAATAAAAAAATGAATTTTTTGTGTCCCTTTCCAAGTCTACTTGCTTTGCATTTTTTAGATACACAGTCATAGTCAGTGTACATAGAATTTTTTGTCACTTTTTATTGGCATGTCATATTTCTATTTGTGTTTCATATTTAGTTTTTTCAATTTTCTTTTTAAAATATTTTCAAAATTTTATTTTTGGTTCTAAATTCTCTCCTTCCACTTTCTCCACATAGAGAAGGAAAAAAAGTATCCTTTATACATATTTAGTATAATTCGTGTTTGCTATTTATTACTTTTTATCGCATCAAAATATCCGTACATTAAAATACCATAATATTGCCACATCCTGCTTCATATTTTGGTTCTGTTCTCTGCCTCTCTCCCCAACACCAGAAAGGGCTACAAGTAGAAAAGGGGTCAAGAACAGTCAAGGGTACCAGGTTTTCCAACTGTTGTTCTCAGGTTCCTGAGACCTCTTCTATATGTATGCTACATTTGGGTTTCTATCCAGCTTCTCCTTACACAAGTTCATATTCATTAGCATTGTGGTAACATGATGAGAGGAACCACACTGGAAACAGGCTATGGAGATTCAGATTTTGTCACTTTTTAGGGAGTTTTAGTCTCTAGTTGATCCTCAGTTGCATAGATTACAGACTATCCTACCATCTCACAGGTATTAGAAAAGGCTTCATTCAATTTTTGTTTTCTATGTGAGTTACTCAATTGAATTATGACGTCTATGAAGGCTGCTGGATTCCCAGAACAGTCTTGCTAATCAGTTGAGTTCTCATTCAGGGCTTTCTGAAATACTTTTATCAGCACTGTGTTCTCCTGAGTCAAGAGAGCTCAGTGGAATTCATTTAAGCAAGTTATCAAAGAACATCCTCCTTGCTGAATTCCAAGCCTATCAATAGCTACACTGTGCTTGCAAAAGGGAATACTCTCAAATAGCCAGCAGTTCTACCTCACATTTCATGCACTAGTGAGCTTCAGCAGGAGAGGGGTACTTCTTGTAGGTTTTGCTGTCTTGCAATTTATAGATGTATTTCATGTGGCCTGCTTATAATTGAACACATTTCTGTACATTACCAGTAAAACCCAGTACAAAGAGACAGTGAAGTTCTATTCATTATAGCTATAAAATATGTGAAATACTTGGGAGCTTATTTTCCAAGACATATAGAACTGTTTAGACATTCTTTACAGATATAGATTGACCCAAATAATTACAGACTTTAATTGACAACATAATTCAATGACTACTATCCAGATTTATTTATTTATTCAATGTTTTATGTATTGAGGCATCAAAGATTTATTTTACAGAGCTAAAAAAAATAATAATGAAACTCATCTTGAAGAATAACAAGTCAAGAATTCAAGAGAAATAATGGGAAAAAAAAGTAAAGAAAGTAGCTGAGTAGTACCAGTAATACTAGTTTAAAAATAGAACATTCAATGGAACAGATTAGATTCATAATGTTCAGACACAAATGTACACAATAGCATGTTGTTTAACAAACTTGAAGACCCCAAATAGTACAGTAAATACTCATATGATAACAAATGTTGGGAAAACTATCAGAATGATTTTTTATTTAGTTTTATTTAGAAATAAGAATATGTATCAATACTATATTTCATATATACTAATATAAACTGAAAATATCACAATGAAATTAGAAGAGTAAGGCAGAAACTTACCATTTTCTTCTGTGAGTAGGGGAAAAGTCTTTGACCAAACAATGAATAGAACAGATTACAGAAGGTAAAATAGTCAATTTTGATTATATATAATTTAAAAGTTTTTGCACAAACAAACCTCTAAAATTAGAAGGGAAAGAGTTAAGTGAAAAAAAAATTCTTTGCAGCAAGTTTCTCTGATAAAGGTTTCATATCTTAAGATGCATAAATGATCGATTAAAACTTTTGAGAACAAGAGGCATTCCCCAATGAACTAATAGTAAAAGACAATTTTCTAAGAAAAAAAAAATTAAGGAAATAAATCCAAACTATGAATGGCTACATTTTCAAATTCTTCTAATTATTAATAATTAGAGAAATGGAAATTAAAGCAATTCTGAAGCTCTACCTTATACCTATCAGATTGTCAAAGACAAAAAATGGAAAATAACAGATGTTGGTGAAGCTATAGGAAATCCAGCACAATGGTACACTGTTGAGGAATCTATAAAGTGGTGAAGTCATTCTGGAAAGCAATATGTAATGAAATCCCCAAAGTCACTAAACTGTGACCCACAATACCCTCACCGGTCTATGCTAGGCCTATACCTCAAAGACATCAAAGAAAAAGAAAAAGGAACATATATTTTAAAATATTTGTAGCAGCTCTTTTTGTCATAGCAAAGAACTGGAAACTAAAGGGGCACCAGTCAGCTGAGGAATGGCTGAATAAATTATGGCATATGAATATAATAGAATATTATTGTACTGTAAGAAAAGACAAAAGGAACAGCTTCAGAGAACTGGGGAAGACATAAACAGATACAGAAGAAGTGAAAACCAGGAAAGAATTTATTTATTGGTTGATTTTTAATTAACGCTTTTTTAATTTTCAAAAGATATGCATGGATAATTTTTCAACATTAACCCTTGCAAAACCTTGTGTTCCAATTTTTTCCTTCTTCCCCCACTCCCCTCCCTAGATAGCAAGTAATCCAATATATGTTAAACATGGTAAAAATATATGTTAAATCCAATATATGCATACAAATTTATACAATTATCTTGATGCACAAGAAAAATCAAATCAAAAAGGAAAAAAAAATGAGAAAGAAAATAAAATTCAAGCAAACAACAACAAAAGGAGTGGAAATACTATGCTGTGATCCACACTCATTTCCCACAGTCCTCTCTCTGGGTGTAAAAGGCTCTCTTCATCAAAAGATCATTGGACCTGGCCATCCTCAGCAATGAGATGAACCAAATCAATTCCAATGGAGCAGTAATAAACTAAACCAGCTATGCCCAGTGAAAGAACTCTGGGAAATGACTAAGAACCATTACATTGAATTCCCAATCCCTATATTTTTGCCCACCTGCATTTTTGATTTCCTTCACAGGCTAATTTTACAATATTTCAGAGTCCGATTATTTTTATACAGCAAAATAATGGTCTGGTCATGTATACTTATTGTGTATCTAATTTATATTTTAATATGTTTAACATCTACTGGTCATCCAGCCATCTCGGGGAGGGGGTGAAGGGAAGGAGGGGAAAAATTGGAACAAGAGGTTTGGCAATTATCAATGCTATAAAGTTACTCATACATACCCTGTCAATAAAAGACTATTAAAATAAATAAATAAATAAGAAAAAAACCAATAATATTCCATAGCATTCATATACCATAATTTATTCAGCCATTGTCCAACTGATGGGCATCCATTCAGTTTCCAATTTCTTGCCACTACAAAAAGGATTGCCACAAACATTTTTGCACATGGGGGTCCCTCAGGAAAAGAATTTATACAATTACAACACTACAAAAAAAGAACTTTGAAAGACTTAAGAATCAATTAAATGACCAAACACAATTTCAAAATCCAATGGTACTGCATACTACCCATTTCTCAAGAGAAGAAAGGTAATAGACTCAAGAAGCAGAATAACAATTCAGAAGGTATGAAGTATCTATTTTGTTTTAGGTACTGTCCCAAGCTTTGGAGAATATGCCAATGTCCACTAAAAGTCTCAAAACCTATCATAAATTTTAACCCAGTGATTCTATTGCTAGAATTTTGTCCAAATATCACAAAATGGATAGGGGATGAATTTTCTATATAAAATATTTAATTTGTTTTATTTCTAGTCACAACAACAACAACAACAAAAAAAAAAAAACTAGACCAGAGAATAGCTTCATTTCTAAGGAAAAATCTGATGTTATCAATTAATCAATCTACTTTGTGCCAGACACTGTGCTAAATGTATTTCATAGAATAGCATGGGTAGAAAAACTCCAAACATACTATAAAAAAGCATGGAACAGGGCTGCTAGAAAGAAGGAAGGAGAAGTTATGTATATGGAGATTGGAGTATGTCTGGAGTCAAAGTTCTTCCTGGCTGCATTTAAATCAAGCTGACTGCCTAGCCAGCTATGGAAAGCCAAAGGCCAGAAAGAAGCTTATAAAAAACCAAAACATCATATAGTAATTTTGGGGAAGTTGCTAAACGTGTTGATGTCAGAAGCAGTGGAAGCAGGGCAAGAGTAGAAAGGACAGCAGTCAGAGTAGAGACAGAGGTGTTAAAGAGATGCAGAATCTGTTTGCCATGGAACCAGAGATTCTAGAATACTCAGGACAGCAGGATTTTCCCAGTTGATGTTATGATCGCAGGAACTAATACCATTCTGGAGAAGGGGGAATAAGATATTCCTAGAAATGAATTATGCTAGTTTGTTTTGTTTTGTTTTGTTTTGTTTTGTTTTAACAAAAGTACCTGGGATATTAGGGAGATACTGGTTGTTAGAATCCTGATTAAATAGCAAGTGTTTTTGTAGTGATTATAATCCTTATTTTATTTATAAGAAGGAAGTTGAACTCATCCCAGGGGAAAATCAGAAATGAACCAAATTCTTTATTCTCCAAGAGATTCTGTGCGGGGACATGACCCAAGGAGAATGAGAAGCTGGATTCATGCTAATCCAGAATGTCAATGTTGGGTAATGATTTATCTAAGTCTTCATAAACTATAACAAGATAGGATTCCTGCAATATAATCAGCAACTCACCGAGTAGGTCTTGGGGAAAAACTTAGGAAGCAAAGAAGTTCTAGGGAATATGGATGTCTAAAGAAAGACATAATAATAATAATTATTATTATTATTGTAATAATATTATTGTAATATTTATTATAATTATATTATATTATAACAATTATCATAATAATTGTAACAATAATAATTATTGTAATAAGAGAATATTACACTGAAAAGATTTGGTTTTTTGGGGGGGAGAAGTAGCTTGGTTTTTGATTGACATTAACAGACACAAGCCATGATCCATTCTGGGATCTGAAAATTCCATAACTATAATTCCACACTAAGGTAGGGAAAGTGGAGTATGTTTTATTATTTTCTTTTTCTGTTTAACCTAGGTCATTATCATAATTGCTGTTTGTTTTCAGTTTTGCTCTTTTTGGTTTTGTTGTTCTCTCCATTTACTTTGATGTGCTCATTAGGTAGTTTTCCTGGTTCAGCTTGCTTTACTTTGTGTCACTTCATACAAGTCTCCCCATATTTCTCTAGGTTCTTCAATGTTTCTTTTGGTTCAATTTTAGTCTATTGCATTTGTAATGGAGCCTTGGGAAATAAACTCAGTCCTTATAAACATGTACACTGTGGTTGATTGATACAGTCCCCAGATGTATTTAGGAACATTCAGAACCTTATGTTAAGGACTGGTTCATTGGCTCTCTTCTTAAATATTCATGTACCTTACTTTATTTAGCCATTCTTTCCAATCAGTTGATGTTTGCTTTGTTTCAAGATCCCTATTACTGTAAAAATGCTATTATAAAAATTTTTTTGTATATGATTCAATTCAATTCAATAAACATTAAACACCTATTATTTGCCTTGGAACTGTGCTGAGCACTGGGGACACAAATAAAACAAAGAGACAATTTTTGCTTTTGAGCAGCTCACACTTTTAACTGGGAGAGTAAACAAACATAGGAAAGTTCATTTGCAGGGCAAATGGAAAGACAAATAGGTCCTTAGGGCATCATGGCAAAGCAGATAGTCATGCATTTTTTTTTTTGGTGGTGTTATTAACATTGATAAAAACAAAATCTATTTCTGATGTTAAATTCCAAGATTTTTTCCCTCTGAGTTTTCAGTAGCTGTGGCAGCTGAGGAGGCAGGAGGGACAGTATCTGCAGAAGTTGCTCAGAGGCATCCCTATAAGACTGGTCTCCTAAAGGATGGCTTAGGGCCAGAGTGGAAGTAGGGCTGGTGGTCTGTAAGACATTGCTATTACCAGAATGCTTGGATGTAAGGATCTGGTCTGCCTCAACCAATGCCTGAAAGGGATGGTAGTGGATCTGGCATGCCGGGTAAAAGTCTCTTTCTTGTCTTTTTCTCAAGGCACATTGCTACTTTGGATGGGATAACTTACTTACCTGCTGGTGGTTGAGATTAGTGGTGGCCAGGGTGATAGACCCATTTTCCCTGGACAGTAAAGACTTCATATAAGACTTTTGTTTCCATCTTTGATCTCCTCGGAGTGTATATCTATCAGTGCTATCTCTGGAAATATAAGACTTTAAAATTCAACCCTCCACCCAATTTTGGTAGATCTAAGGGGGTGGGGTGGGGAATGAAGCTATAGAAAACCATAATTCATCCCCTTCTAGAGGTACAAAGGAGACAGAAGTAATTATAAGGAGATCATTTCTACAAATAAGCACTTTGAGAGAAGGAGCAGGAGGAAAGCAACCACCAAGAGTGGTGAAATGAAGCAGACCATGAAAGGTTTTATATATTTGAAGTCACTGGATCCATAGAACAGAGTAGATATGTATTAAATCCATATGGAAATAAGAAAAGACCATCTCTGGTCCTATCAGGAATAGACTGTGAAGGAGGGGTACACTACAACCCAGAAAGAAAAAGGAATACAGACAGTAGATAAAAGCCTCTAGAACTTGAATCTCTGAGATGGTATATATACTAGTTTGGAGAGAGAGCAAGAAGAGTAGGTGAGATAACCTCTCTATAACAGAACAATTCAACTCCATTGTTTCTGGTTACTTGCATGCTTTTCTCTGGGTATCCATGTTGCCCAAGTAACATATTATTCATAAAAGCTTTTTGTGATCTTAAGCACTAAATCACCAAGAAATAGGCAGTGATGACTCACAGAAAGAAGATCATGATTTCTTTATTTTTTTTATTATAGCTTTTTATTTACAAGTTATATGCATGGGTAATTTTTTAGCATTGACAATTGCAAAACCTTTTGTTCCAATTTTTCCCCTCCTTCCTCCCACCCCCTCCCCCAGATGGCAGGTTGACCAATACAGAACATCATGATTTCTAATGGAGATGGAGTACCACCAGACCTTGCAATCTGTCTTACTACTGCATCCTGAGATCCTCTAGGTCTTGACACTTGCCCTAGCAGTGTTCCTAACATCATCCAGACCTTATCACCTGCTTTGTCTCTATGCTCTGAAGACCCTTGGCCTTGTCATATTAACTATTTTAGTAACCAAAAGATAGCTCTGGGCCTTGATACCTACCTTGTCTCTGAACCTTTAAGACTTTCTTTTTTGTTTTGTCTTTTCTACTTCTGAGAAGAGTTGTGAGCTCACTGGAATATGTGAATTCATTTGAGATCAGAACTGTCTTGATTTTTCTATAGGTAGCACAATGCTTGATACATAGAAAACACTTAATAAATGCATTTTCATTCATTCATTATCTTAGGGGTACATGTATCAGAAGTCTTGAAATTTTAACAGTCAATATTTTGGGGACTCATCCTTATGATTCTGCGGTTCTTCTGACTCTCCCTCTGGTTCTGTGATTTTCTAGCTTTTGGAGAGAAAATCCTCATGCAATAAATGATTAACTATAAACATACAAACTACTTAAAACAGAGCCAACTCCAACAACAAGAAATAAAAGGATTTGAATTAAAATTTTCAGAGTAGAAAAATAAATGTCAAAAGGTTTTGTCAAACATTTTGCTAGCTTATCATTTTCAAAATTACTGGAATAGGTCTAAAACAACAGAATGATCTACCTTGTTTTCTTCTGTGTGGATATTTCTGGCATGACCTATTCTCATTAGAAAACTTGACCTCATCCCTGCCCACTTCCTTTGCAACTGGTTCCCCTACTCCCCTAGTGGGTCATTATATTCCATAACTACTGGTTATCTTCTCTGCCTACAGGGCTTCTGATCCTTGCCAGATTTCTTCTTCATGCTGATATACAAATGAATATAAATGTAACCATATTTCCTTCCTTAGACAAGGTGGTCTTGGATTTTCATTTCCTGCCTTTTTCTAGGCCCCACACTCTAAAATTATAGGATGATAGAACTGGAAGGGACCTTAGAAATTATTTTCTCCAGTCCCTTTATTGTGGTCCAGGTCAACTCACTAGACTGATCTGGTGATTCAAGTTTGGGTTTGAAATACAAATAAGAAAATCATACATTTAATACAAAGAGGTTTACTTGACCTTAACATAGAAAAGATACTCAGCATAGTTACAGTGCTAGTACAGGTAGATGAAATCCCTCTTCTCTCCCTCATAGTTGGGCTTATGTTGATTCAAAGGGCTGTGGAACACTCATAAAGTTGGGAGGTTCTGACTCATTGGTTTACCTTTTTATGCCTAAGGCCATTGAGAAGTCTTCTATGGCATGAGTCTTAGTCCCTTGGGGAAGACTCATCTCAAAGATAGCTTCCTTGTCTTTTTAGGAAAACCAAGCCCAGCCTCAAGGGCTGGGCCTGGGAGAAATGAGCCCAGCTTGCACTTGGGGCCTTAGTATATATAGCTTTACTACTACTTCATTTCACAGATAAGAACACTCTCTTAAAGAGCAAACACAAGCTGAAGGTCATAAGGAATAAATGGAATAAGCAGAATTAGAGTACAAGTCTCCTAGCTCCTAGTCCTATATATCTCCCATTACACAGTTAAAGGGCAGGTGGTGGTACCAAAGTGCATTAAGTACTGGGTCTAGAGTCAGAAAACTCATCTTTCTGAGTTCAAATCTGGCTTCAGATGCTAGATATATGACTCAGGGCAAGTGAATTAATCCTGTTTGCCTCAGTTCCTCATTTGCAAAAATGATCTGGAGAAGGAAATGGAAAACCACTTCAGTATCTTTGCCAAGAAGAGTCATATAAAACTTAACAACAATGCCCTCTCTTTCTTCTTTCTCTTTTCCCTTCCATTCTTTCTTTTTCTCTGCCATTCCTAAACAAACAAACAAACAAAAAAATAGAAAAGAGATTAAACTAGTTCTGCTTGACCCCATAAGATAGAACTGAGAATTATGAACAGAAGTTTCCAAAAAGGCAGATTTTGGCTTATCAGAAGTAATTAGTATAGTCCAAAAGTAGAATGGATTATTACTTTAGGAGGAAGGGAATTTCTTTATTACAGAGTTCATATGATCATTTATGGAAAAGACAGAAAAAGGAACTAGTTGAATCAGATCCCCTTTTAAAGCTATTTCATTTTCTGTGATTTTGGGGTATTTGTTTACTAAACTTTGATATGGACTCATATTGTTCCTTTCCATAAGAATTCTGTGGCTATTTTCACTCATAACTTCCTCGAAGAAGAAGAGATCATCTGTTTTATCTATGGTTCTATTTTGACTCATACTTCTCCCACTGAACCAAAGCAATCTACTTGAACTTTTCCCAGATGAATAGCCTTAATTCACTCTCTAATCCTCCATCTTAGGTTATAGTTACTAAGTTTTTCCTTTTTGTCCTATACTAATGTCCTTGAAATCTGAATATGTTAGTTAAATAATAAATTTGAAGCTAAAATGAGGCAACATAGTGTAGTAGGAAGGTTTTCAGAATTGGTTTTAAAAGTCCTGAGTTTAAATCCTAGCTCTGTCAACTCCTAACTATGAGAACTTGGGCCAGACCCTTCACTTTTTTGGTTTCTGTTTACTTATTTATAAAATTGTTTCTAAGATTTTTTTTTTTTTTAGTTCTGCATTCCATATAGTCCCTTCCATCTCTAAAATACTGTGATTTGGAGCAGCTAGATGATGCAATGGATAGAGCATGAGCCTTGGAGTCAGAAGAACCTGAGTTCAAATCTGGTCTCAGACACTTAACAGTTACTACTAGCTATGTGATCTTGGGCGAGTCACTAACATGTTTGCCTCAGTTTCCTCATCTGCCAAATGAATTGGAAAAGGACATGGCAAACTATTCTGGTTGCTTTGCCAAAAAAAAAAAAAAATCATGAAGAGTTGGATACAACTGAAATGACTGAACAACAACAAAATATATGTATGTATTCACCTATATATATATGGAAAATTGTATGATATATATATCACCTACATAAATATATATCATCTCAATCTAACTATGTTATATCTTGGATAGCTGTTGAATATGGATAATGAGTTAGACCCAGAAGTGAGTACAAGAAAGAAACAGATGTTCAATTCATTTGTAAAATTATCAAGAATGTTCAATGTCCCGAAACTATTCAATATTTGAGGCAGAGTATTATACAGTAATATGAGAAACTACTGAAAGACTCACACTCTGAGGTTCCTACCTAGGGACACAAGGCCAATAAAAGGTTTATCCATGTCAGTATGTTCTGGGCTCTTCCCTATTATTTTGACCTGCCTGTTTCAGAAGTCATAATACTATGAAAGCCAGAGATCATGGAACCCTGGTATAATATAAAACTTTGTCTATGATCTTCCCTTAACTTTGATAAAGTTTGAGAAAGTTAGAAACAAACTCAACAATCCAATCTGACAAGCATTTATACCTTTTAAGTGCATTGTGTTAGGTAGGCACCAACTCTATAAAAATAGCTTTTGTCCCAATCAATCAACAACCAAACTGCTGTATTTCAGTAGGAAGCTGATGAGAGGAGGAGTAGATAGCATCTTCCAGTAGCCTTTAGCATTATTATAGATATAAAACTCATATACAGAGTGTTTGGAGAAATAGGACAATAAACAACAAAGTATTACTTATCCTTGTTTATTAACTCATTTATTCTTTGTTTACTAGGTAACTTTTTATTAAACTCAGCCATTGTCTTTTGGGGTTGGGTATCTTTGTCATGCTTCTACGGTAGACCAGAAAGGTCAGGACCTAAATTGAACACTAGTTCTGGTTAGCTCCACAAGCTTGGGCAAGTCACTTAAGGCCTTTCTGAGCCTCATGTCTGTCGGATGGGATTACTTCCTCTACCTCCCCATCAGAGTAGTTGTGAAAATCAAAAGAAAACAATAATTGTAAATTGCTCTCTGCAGAAATGTGAATTATTTAGTTTTCCCCCACTTTTCCTGAACATTAGTGTGGCTAAACCACAACATTCCCCTGAAGAAAATTTTTCAGTTACTTAGATCTCATTAAATTCTCCATCTAAATGGTTCTTTTTCTTTTATTCTTTTTTATTAGTGTCACTGAATAGACTTTTATTCCACAAATATTTATGAAGTCTTTAAGAAATCTAACCTGTAAATCCCAAGATATTTACATGAGGTTTCAGCAGTCAAAATTTACATTCCTTTGAGCAGAATGTCCACAGGTAAGGGTATGATACATATATGCACAGGGGGAAGAGAGAGAAGGAAAGGAGAGGAGAAGGAAAGGGAGGAGAGGAAAGAAGAGGGAAGGGGAAGGGAGGAGAGGGCAGAAGAGGAGAGGAAAGAGTGGGAGAGGAGAGGAAAGGAAGAGAAAAAGGAAAGGAAAGAGAAAGGAAAAGGGAAAGGAAAGGAAGAGAAAAAGGAAAGGAAGAGGAAAAGGAAAGGAAAGGAAGAGAAGAGAAACGGGAAAGGAAAGAGAAAGGAAGGAAAGAAGAAAAAAAGAAAGAAAGGAAAGAAGGAAAAAGAAAGAAAGAAAAACTAAGGAGGGAGGGAAGAAGGAAGGAAGGAAACAAGGAAGGAAGGAAGGAGGCAGCTGTGTTGCTCAACTGGCCAATTCCAGTTGTGTCCCCAATGGCCAGCTCTGGTCACTCGTTCCTCTATGGTTCCAAGAAACTATTCCCAATTAGATTATAACTTGGTTCAATTCATCTACAAACATTTATTAAACACATACCAGATACTGGGGCCTAGGAAAGCAAAGAAAATAATGAAGCCTCAGGGCCCTACAAGACGACTAGTCTACAAGAATAGGTAACATAAGCATTTTCCCAGGAATAAGAAGCTCACATGGGTTGTGGAAGGTGAAACAAAATCTCTGAGCTTTAGAAAATATTAGATTCAGAGTCAAGTCTTGGGTTCAACTTCCAGCTCTACAACTGGATCATCTAGCTTGTAGACCTCATAAAAGGCAGACAAATTGCTTTGATTTCTTCATTTATGAAAGGGATTTAATCATGTCTATACTATCCATTTCATAGACAGTTATGGGAAAAGCCTTTTGTAAAATGATACAGAAAGAGCGACTCTTAATATTAGGTTGTCCAGGGCCTGACAGACTGAGTATCCAAAGAGAGAATCCCAGGAAGATCTGGGCTCAAATCTTCCTTAGACTTACCAGCTCTGAGCCCCTGAGCAAGTGACCTCATCTCTCTGTGCCTTAGTTTTCTTATCAGTAAAAAGGAGTTTTTAACACCGCTAGTATTTATCTCATTTACTTGCCTATTGTGAAGTTCAAATACAATAATATATATCAAGTGCTTTGCAAATGTTGTATAAATCTTAGTTTATTATTAGTCAGAGAAGACTCCTAGGAGGAGGTGGTCTCTCATATTTCTCAATTTTATGATATAATGCAGTTTCTCTCTGTCTCGGTTTCTCTATCTCCCTCTTCCCTTCCCTCTTTAATGAAAAGAAATTCTATTAATAACTAGCTAGCTTCCTCTTCCCCCTCTTGCATGATTCACTTAACCTTATGATCTACAGGGCATAGTCTCTTCACTGATTCACCTTCAACATGAATCAGGAAGATGACCAATTTAATTTATAAACAGCAACACACATCCACATATATATCCACACCAGCAATTCCCACAGGAAGACTTTGAGGAAATGTGGGTGTAGATTTGAAAGACTCTTGGTACAATGATTCTCTCCTTCCCTCTCCTCTCTCCCTCTCTCTCTCTCTCTCTCTCTTTTTTTTTCTCTCTCTCTCTTGCTTTCTATTTCTTTGTTTCTTTCCTTCCCTTCTTCCCTCCCTATGTGTGTGTGTGTGTGTGTACACATACAACACACAAATACATGCACATATATGCAGGCATATATAACATATATGTACATACAAATCCAGACTTCTGTACCTATATAATGTGTACATGTAAAATATGTGTGCACATGCACATACACATATGCAAGCATATATACACTACATACACATACATATACATACCTGTACTGCATAGATTTGGCTATAAATACAAGTGCATACATGAATATGTGTGCATGCATGTATAATGTATATATGAGTATCATTGAATTGCACTTGAACATATACACCAAGCTCAAGTATTTTGGATATTTGGATTTTTAGCTCCTTTTCTTCTGCAAAGCTTTTTTTTTTTTTTTTTTTTAAATAAAAGTCAATATATTTTATTTTTGGTTCAGATAGATGATTTCATTGGTGTGAGGAACTCCCGGTGAGGAAAGTCTCTTCATCAATGCTGATTTGCAGTTATTCTGCAGTTTAATAGTCTGAGGGGGCATTTGAGAGCTTCCTGGCTGGTTGAGGGTCACCCAGCTAATATCAAAATCATGATCCTGAGTTTTCCTAACTTTAAGCCTAAGTCTCTGTGGCCACACTTTCTCTTAAAGTGATATAGAATTATTATACACTTTTTTCTTTTCTGAGCTAGAAATATGTGTGTGTGTGTGTATGTGTGTGTGTGTATGGTATATACATATATATGCATATATACATGCATATATCTATAAGCTTATATATATAACTACAAACATATATATACATATATAGATGCAGGCTTATGTAGATATAGAGAGAGAGATATAGCTACAAGCTTATATAGTTATGCCTACAAGACTAAAAACATTCATGAAAATGTGAGTTTACCTGCTTTTCGGTATCATTATCATTTAGTCAATTAGTCTGCAAACATTTATTAATCACTTATTATGTCCTACTTATTGTGTTAGATGTTGAGGATATAAAGAAAGGTGAAAGATAGTGGCTGCTATATACATGATAAACTGGAGGTAATTAACAGGGGAGAGACACTGCAATTAAAGCGCCTTAAGAAAAACTTTCTGAGGCCTGGAGAGACTTACATTTACTGATGCTGAGTGAAATGAGCAGGACCAGGAGATCATTATATACCTCAACAACGATACTGTATGATGATCAATTCTGATGGACATGGCCCTCTTCAACAATGAGATGAACCAAATCAGTTCCAATAGAGCAGTAATGAATAGAACCAGCTACACCCAGGGAAAGAACTCTGGGAAATGAGTGTGAACTACTATATAGAATTCCCAATCCCTCTATTTTTGTCTGCCTGCATTTTTTATTTTCTTCACAGGCTAATTGTACACTATTTCAAAGTCTAATTCTTTTTGTGCAGCAAAATAACTGTATGGATATGTAAACATATATTGTATTTAATATATACTTTAACATATTTAACATGTATTGGTCAACCTGCCATCTAGAGGAGGGGGTGGGGAGAAGGAGGGGAAAAGTTGTAACAAAAGGTTTGGCAATTGTCAATGCTATAAAATTACCCATGCATATATCTTGTAAATAAAAAGCTATTAAAAGAAAAAGAAAAAGAAAAACTTTCTGGAGAAGGTGGAATTTAAGCTAGAACTTGAGGGAAGCCAGAAGGCAGAGATGATGAGGAGGCTTGAGGAGAACTAATACAAATGTCTAGAGTCAGGAGATGGAGAGTTGTATGCAGGGAGTGGTCAGGAGGCCGGTGTCACTGGATTTCAGATTATATGAAAGGATGTAATGTGAAAAAAGCTGGACAGATTGGGTGGAGGGTGGTTATGAAGGGCTCTGAAAATGCCAGAGTTTATATTTGATCCTGGAGGGGATAGAGAATCACTGGAGTTTATTTGAGGAGGGGGAGTGATATGGTCAGATCTGCTCTTTTAGAAGATCACTTAAATACCTGAGTAGAAGAAAGGACTAGAATGGGGAGAGATTCATGAAAAATAGATCAATTGCCATAGTCTAGGAGTGAGGTGAAAAAGACTTGTGCCAAAATGGTGATAGTATCAGAGGAGAATAAGGGAGATTTTACCAAAGGTATTCCAAAGGATGAAAAACTGAGAGAATGAATAGAACTCTAGATTTAGAATTAGGAAGACCTGAGTTCGAATCCAGTCTCAGACACTTACTAGTATTATAATATTGGGCAAGTCACTTAATCTTTCTTTGCCTCGGTTTCCTCACCTGTAAAATGGGGATAATAATAGTACCTACTGTTGTTGTAAGGATAAAATGAGTTAATGCTTGCAAAATGATATATACATGAAGTAGGTCACCGGAATTTTAGTGGTACCAGGAAAGTCTCTCCTGACCTCATAACACTCCTTCGCTTGTTCTGAGGATATCTAAAATCTCTTTCTCAGGGGTTAAGCACTTTCATTACGCAATATAAGAAAAGAAGATTTAGTCACTGTGAAAAGAAACTGGAACTGTAAGTCAGGAGGATTGGATTCTAACTCCAATCATTCCTGTGACTCAATGGGTGACCTTGGTCAAGTCACTCAATTCCTTCTCTTTGTCTCAGGTTTCTTATTTGCAAAATGTGTGGGATGGACTAAATGATCTTTCAAGTCCATTTCAGTTCTGACCATCTGCTGCTCCATAATTTCCTGTTTGTCCAGAAGCTGTTGGGAGAGAGAGGCCAGGGACATTCCCACTGAGTTCAGAGAAAGATAAGAAAGCCAGTATTGTTGTTGTTGTTGTTTTAAGCCACTTAATTTGGCTTCAGCTTTTTGAAACTGATTACACATTAATGTACCCTATATCCCAGCCTAAACTGGCCTACTTGCTTGCATCTCATCTTCCAACTTCCATGACTTTACACAAGCCATCCTACTGCCTAAAACGTTCTTCTTTTCCCTTAACTCGATCTCTTTAAAGCTTTCCCTTCCTTCCAGACTAGAAATGATTGTATGATGATGTGGTGCTAACATTTGAATAGGGGGAGAAGAAACAAGTATTCTTTTAGGACCTTAATGTCTTCAAATGGTGTCGACAAAGTGAAACCAGAAAAGTAGAGAATCTGTTTGTGGATTGTTCCTTTCTGAGTATCTGAGAAGAGGGAAAGGACATTAGGGCAGAAAAAAGGAAGAAGGAGATAGAACCTGCTGTTTCTTATAATTGAAGTTTGGAAGAAGATGATATAAATATGGAGGAAGGGGTAATGAAAATAAGTCTTATCTGAAACAGATAAAGGAAAGTTAAAAACATAGCTTACTATTGAAATACATCTAATTCTACAGGGAAACAAAGAAGGTCTGGAAGGGTGGTTACCAGAG
The DNA here is from genome assembly GCF_016432865.1 of Antechinus flavipes. NCBI lineage: Eukaryota > Metazoa > Chordata > Mammalia > Dasyuromorphia > Dasyuridae > Antechinus > Antechinus flavipes. The sequence continues at coordinate 370,551,023 of NC_067399.1, forward strand.
AGCATAATACTGGGAGGAAATAGCTACAAACAAAATAAACTTCCTGACCTTGAGGAAGATATTAAAAAGGATAAAAAGAACCAGAATCTAAATAAGTTTATGTAGGAGGAAGGGAGTAGTGTCCATCAGTTGGAAGATGGTTGTACAAATTGTGGAATATAAAGATAAAGCAATAATATTATTTCTCCATAAGAAATGATGAAAGAAATGATTTCAGAGAACCTTGGTAGTACTGATTCAGATTGAAGTGAGCAGAACCAGGAGAACAACAACATTGTAAAGAAAAACAACTTGACAAGACTGATGAATACTTACTGATGCCATAAATGATTAGCCATAATTCCAAAGAACTTATAATAAAGTATTACCATCTAGAAAGTCCTCTAGGAACAAAGTGAAATATACTGTATACAAAGTAATAGCAATGTTCTGGAGGTACAATTACAACACACCTACTCAAATGAAAAATCCTATTCATACCCAGAGAAGGAACTGATCAAGTCTGAATAGAGACTGAAACATCTATTACAAATCTGTATTACTTTATATCTCTATTTTTAACTCATTCTTTTTTCTTTTTTAATAATTTCTTCTACTAATATGTATACTTTCTTTTTTGTACACTATCAAAGCTTTTTATTTTCAAAACATATGCATAAATAATTTTCAACATTCACCCTTGCAAAACCTTGTGTTCTAAATTTTGTCCTTTCCTTCCCTCCACTCTCTCTTCTAGAAGACAAGTAATTCAATATATGTTAAATATGTGCAATTCTTCTATACATATTTCTACAATTATCGTGCTGTAAAACAAAAATCAGATCAAAAAGGAAAAAAAAATGAGAAAAAACAAAATGCAAACAAACAACAACAAAAAAAGTGAACATACTATGTTGTGATCCACACTCAGTTCCCACAGTCCTGTCTCTGGGTGCAGATGGCTTTCTTCATCACAAGACCTTTGGGAACTGGTCTGAATCATCTCATTATTGAAAAGAGCCATATCCATCAGAACTGATGATTGTATAATCTTGTTATTGCTGTGTAAAATGATCTCCTGGTTCTGTTCACTTCACTTAGCATCAAATTTATTTTTTTTTTGAGGGTTTTTATTTTCATTAGAGAGGGAGATCTATGTTTTCTTTCATAACTTGACTTTTATCTCTATTTATCCTGAGTTCAAACCTGGCCTCAGACACTAGCTGGATGACCTTGAGTACTTAATTCTGCCTCATCAGTTTCCTCATCTGTAAAATGAGCTGGAGAAGGAAATGGCAAACAATTCCAGTATGTCTGCCAAGAAAACTCTAAATAGAGTCACAAAGAGTTGGACACAATTGATCATTACCACCACCACCAATAGCAAGAATAGAAGGAATTTCAGAGACTAAATAAGTAGGAAAGTTTTGAAAATAACCATTACATTATATACAAAAAGCTATATGCAATGTGTTAGTATGCACATTTTAAAAGCAAACTATATGAAATGTGTTTTGGTCAGTGACACCTTCTCCAAAAGTCCTTCCCTCATTCTCCATTAATTAGTTTCACCTCCTGTATCTTTGTTTCAAAGATATAGTTTTTATTTCTCTGTGACGATATCTTAACCCTCTCAGTAAAATGCAAGTCCTTGAGGGCAAAGAGTGTGTCCCTTTTATATATTCATCTATAGGGTAAGGGTTATTGAGTGTCTTATATACCAGCCACTTTGCTAAATGCTCTAATAAATATTAATTTTTTTTGATCCTCACAATAACTCTGGGAGGTGAGTGCTATTATCAATCCCCATTTTACAGTTAAGGAAACTGGGGTAAACAAAGGTTAAGTTACTTGCTCAGACTCACAGAGTTTTAAGTCCCTGAGGTTAGTTTTAAACTCAGGCTTTCCTGAGTTTCCTATTAAGCTACCTACCTGCCTAAAGTATAGTAGCTAGGTGGAAAATGGATAGAGTGCTGACCCTTGAATCAGGGAGATTCATCTTCCCGAGTTCCTAGCTCTGTGACCCTGAGCAAGTCACTTAATATGTTTGTCTCAGTTTCCTCATATGTAAAATGAACTGAAGAAGAAAATAGCAAGCCATTCCAGTATCTTTGCTAAGAAAATGCCAAATGAGGTCAGTCAGACAAAAATGGAAAAAAACTGAAGAACAAAAGTTCTTCAAAGAACAAAAGTTCAATCAAAAAATGACTGAGGGTGAAAGCATATATGAGGGTCTTAGAAACCATAATGGGGAGGAGGGAGGGATATGCTTTACCAAGTTCTCAAATTTTTTCAACTGACCCCAGTGCCTGTGAGAAACCAGAAGAACAGAGTTCATGATAGAGTGTTAAGTGTTGGGTCTGGGTTTAGAGTAGTCAGGTTTAAGTCCAAGCTATTCTAAAGCTTGCTCTGTCACCTTGGGCATCTTTACCTCCCCACTCAAACACAATCTCTCGGGAACTTCATTTTCTCTGCTGTAAAACAAGGGACTTGGAATAAAAGATCTCTTAAGTATCGTTTCTTAATTCTTGGACCCCTTTATGTTTCTCTATGAGCTGCAGATTTTACTTAATGAAGTTGTCATTTTGCTCATGTAAATGGAAAATTTTCTTCCTGGGAAGGCTGACTGGGCTGCAGTGGAAAGATAACATTTGTTAAATGTGGTAGCTGTTACTAATCATGATGTCACTCGTCTGTTGAGGCAGTCTTTCAGTTTAACTTCTCAGGCTACAGGTTCCTGGCTTTCTGTCATGTGCCGTCTAGTCATCACAAGGAAACCAAAGCACATCAAAGCCTATTCAGATACTTTTCCATCCTACCTGCTGTTGCTCCATTTTCCCTCTTTGGTAAACAGCTATCCCGCCCTTGAGAATCCACACTTCTTCCTGAGGGAGTTAACTTATTCAGTTTTGGTGCCCTGGCACTAAACTGTCCTGACTGAGTATCCCTGCATACTCTGCCATCCAGTGATATGGGGGTCCTTTCTTTTCCTCCAAGACTCCCCATCTCCTGGTTCTGAGCATTGTCACTGACTGACCCCCCATGTCTCTCTCCCTCCTCATTTTCATTTCCTGGCTTCCTTCAGATCCCAGCTAAAACCTGACCATCTGTGCTCTAGGAAGCATTTCTCCATATATAGGGTAAATATTTCCAATTTACCCTATATATGACATGTTTGTACATAATTGTATATTGTCTCCTCCACTGGACTGTGAGCTCCTTGGCTAGCAGACTGTCTTTTGCCTTTCTTTGTATGTCCAGAACTTAGCATAGTGCCTGGTACAGAGTCAACACTCTACAAATGCTGATAAGATTATTGACAGTTTGGAGGGTGAGAGAATTAAAAAACCCACTTATCTGGCTATATTTAGCCAGCCCTAGACTATATATGCCATCCAACTACCTATTGGGAAACCAAGACTTACTCTGGGCCTTCTGCCAACCGCCTGATGATTGTGTTTATATACACACTCTATCCCTGCCTCTACTTTTTCTGGGAATGGTAATTAAATCAATGTTATTATTATTGCTGGAAAGGGTGGAACCTCCAATCATCTTCCTTGTGACTAAAATGTCTTTCCTTGATTCCCACTCCCCGGTGTTGTCTCCCTCATTAAAATCTACACTTCTTGAGAACAGAGGGAAAGGACTGTCTCACCTTTGTATTTGTATTCTCAGTGTCCCGCATTTGCTAGGTGCTTTACAGATGTTTTTCCATACATTCTTTTAACACTCCTCTTAAGTATTTTCTGCCTATCAATTAAAAGTCCTTCCAGGGTTTGGACTAAGATCGGACTTGTACCCAACTCTTTTTCATTGCTATAAAATTTTATGATTCCATTAATGTATGTCAAGGGTTATCCTCCTTTGTGAAGCTTTCCCTAGTTACTCTAACCTAGTCAGCTCTACTCAGATATTTGCTGGCAAATCTTTAATGACTAATTTTCAAAAAAATTACCCATGACACGACATACTTTAAAATTTAATGAGTTATTACCATTTTCTCTGTAATTTTCTTAAGTCTAGCTAATCAATAATATCAATAACTAAGTCCTGATTTTGGAGTGTTTGCCAATGCTCACTAAAAAAAAAAAAAAAATTAACAGTACAAACTTATTCCAACAAACCACTCCTTCTCTGAACTCCTTTACAATGTGTGTGTTTTCTCCTCAACTAAACTTTGATCCCCTTGGAGACAAGCACTTGGTCTTGACCTGCTGTCTCAGGCTCAGCCTGCTGTGAGGGCCGGGCTAGCAACTGACCTACTTGCTGACTGAATAGGAAATGAGCACAGGAAAAGTTCTGGAGGAGCTAGCAGCCCTGGGATTGTGGGTGTGTCTTAATGAGCAGCCCTAGGCAAGAGAATATGGATTTTCAAACCCAGTGATGACCTAATAGAATTTCAGGTTTGGTTTACATTCTAAGAGCTTCTATTTTTATATTTACATTTTCCGATTCTGAGTAAAAGTCAACCCTTTTCCATCTGGGCTGGGAATTTCTCTAGGTGACTAAAAATAATCAAGGACTTTTCTTCCATTACTCTGATTCCTCAATAGTATCGCTTGGGCAAGCTTCCAAGAGGTGACGTTGCTGAAGGTGGAATGTAGAATGTAGAACTCGGGAGATGGAATGTAGAAAGTGTTCCTTCTTTCTTGGGGAGTCATGGGGATTCCTTGTTCAGAAGCAGCAGCAAAGGTACTTCCTGTGCTGGGAAAACTGAACCTGGGAGGAGGAGGGGAGGAGGAAAGAGACACAAAGAGAGCTGTCCCAGCCTCCCGGGGAGGCAGATTTCTGCCCAAGCTGCCCCATCAGCCACAACTTACTATGTTTCTGTGTCCCAGGCTCCCCTTCCCACCCTGATCACCGCCACCCAAGCCTTGCCCCAGTGGTGGGGAAGGAGACCAAGAGGGAAGGGAAGGGAGAGAAGCTGAAGACGAAGGAAGGGAGAAGGGAGGAGACAAAGAAAGGATTAAGGAGGATAAGGAAGGAGGGAGGTGAGACATTGAGGATGGGAAGGAAGGAGGAGGAGAGAAAAGGGGATCTGGAGAAGTAAGGAGATGGGAAGCTCTGGGCTGGAGCTGGTCTAGCTTGCTGTCAGAGTTACTCCAGACATACCAGTGAGAAATCAACTGTCCAGGGTCTTTCCTCCCCATTCCCTCTGCCCCTCTTAGACCCCAGAGGAGGTTCTGTATCCCAGAACCAAACTGGCCTTGAGGAGGGAAGGTGATATGGGCACCATGTGCCCCATGCTGCCCTTGGCAAATCAGAAGGGTAAAATTGAGAGAGGGACTATGGGCAAGATCAGATTAGAAAAAGCAATAGCTTCCAAATCATTTTTGTCAGTCCCCTTTCTGAAGAATGGAAGGCTAACACAAGCAACCATATCATTATGAGCATCAGAGGAATATTTTAGGCGTGATAGAAACAAAGAGGAGGGAGGAAGAGGTAGATAGGACTCAGAAAAACTTCACAGAAGATAGCACAACTAGGCTGATTCTTGATGAGAAATTAGGATTTCTAGGGGTGGAATTTGGGGAGGGTCTGTGTAATAAGGAGGGAGAATTAAGATTTGTTCTGTGTAGTCCCACAGGTTAGAACTAAGGTCAATGGATAGAAATTTATGAGTAGGCAGGTTTAGGCTGGATATAAAGAGTAACTTCCTAACAATGAAAGCTAAACAGTGGCAATAGATGAGGTACCTTGTGAAGAAGTCAAGGTCCTTCTTACTGGAGGCTTTCAACCGGAATCTAAGGGATCCTCTGTCAGGAATACAGAGGATTTTTTGGTGACTTTTATCAAGACCCTTCCCTTCTCTGTGATTCAGTTTACTTCCCTGTAAAATGACAGGATTGGACTCTCCAAGTTCCTTCTAGCTCTAATACTAGGAAACCTAGGACAGTTTGGGAATTCTGGAGTATTCTCTGGATATACCATAAGGTTCAAACAAAAGGTTTGGAGTTTTTTGTTTTGTCTTTAAATTTTAAAATTTAAATTTTCTATCTCCCTCCTACATTCCTTTTACACATACTGAAAAAAGGAAAAACAAAGCTTTTGTAACAAATATTCATAATCATGCAAAACAAATTCCCACACTGACCTTGTCCAAAAATGTTTGTCTTCTATCAATCACCTCTCTGTCAATATCTATTGTCCAGAATTGTGCTTAGTCCTTGAATTAATCAGGATTAATCTTAACAGATGAAAAATTTTAAAGTAAGAGAGAAGAAAGAGTGTTATAGTCCTTTTTTTTTTTTTTTTTTTTTTTTAAGAACTGGCATAGAGAATAGGAAAAGGATTTCACTTTCTTGACACTTTATCATGCTGGGAACAGGCACTTGTTTCTTTCTCTGAGACCTCTCACTAAGTATTAGGTATTAAACAAGAGAGTCTCAGAGATCCCATTTCTTGTCATAGAGTACTAGAGTTGAAAGGCACCAAGCATTTAGGTTAGGCCCCTCATTTTTCAGGTAGGGAAACTGAATTATAGTGAAAAGACATCTGTCCTTGATCACACAGCATGCACTGGCAGACCTGAAGCCAGGAGGGAAGCCTCTTTGCTCTCAGTCTAGTGACTTTCTCATTGTACCATGTCTCCTCTTTATCAATTTAACACATACTAAGCAAATCTTATATTATTGTGATGAGGGGAGAAAGACAGAGAAAGAGAGAGACAGAGAGAGAGAGAGAGACAGAGACAGAGAGAGAGAGACAGACAGACAGAGAGACAGAGAGACAGACAGAGAGAAGGAGAGAGAGAGACAGAGAGAGACAGAGAGACAGAAAGACAGAGAGAGAGAGAAAGAAAGAGAGAGAGAGAGAGGTTTCCTGCCTTACAGCATCTAAGTAATTTTGTAAGGGGGTAAAGACATGGACAACTATAATTTGAAGGGCATGAGAGTCTTTTTGAACAGAAAGATAGAGAATGACATCTTGAAAGTCATGATGGCTTTTGAGCTCAGCCTTGGGGAGTAAATAGGAATTAGCTAGGCTGAGATGAGGTTGGGGTCAAAGTTCCAGGCATGAGAAACATATGAGCAAAGAGGGAAAAGTTTCGCTGGAGGATAGGCTATTTAGAGAGCAATAGTGGGACATAAGGATGGAGAGGTAAAATGAGAATGAACTTTGGGGGGGTCTTCAGTTTGGCTAAATAGTTTGGACCTTATATTTGAGGTAATAGGGAGTCATTTAAAGTTGTTGAGCAAGGGAGTGTCACAATTAGAGCAGCACATTCAAAAGATTGATTTGGCAGTGCGGAGAAGACTTGAATAAAGCCTGGAAATGTTAATGTAAAGAGTCCATTTATTCAATGATCATAAAGTGTTAGAATTAGAAGAGACCTTAAAATCCATGTCATCCAACCTTCTCATTTTACAGATTACATTTTATAAATGAGGAGCCTGAGGCCCAGAGAAAGTGACTTGCCAAAGATTACATTAAATTGCATAGTCAAGACTTAAATTTGGTTTTTTATCCCATTTTCTTTTCTCTACAAGACAATGTCCCTTCTTACTTCCTTGAGGATTATTGAAATAAAATAAAACTTGCATCAAACTTAATATGACATATATTGAATGATATGCATAATTATTATTATGCTGTGGAATAATTATAGATAAATAGCAAGTAGTTAATGCAAATGACCATAATTAGTTTTACTTTTACAAGGACAAGTCAACAAATATTTATTAAACACTTCCTATGTTCCAGGCATTGTGCTATAGCTCTAAGGATAGAAAGAAAGACAAAAACAGTTCCTGCCCTCAAGGAGATGATAATTTAATAGAAAAATCAAGAAATCCCTTAGAGTCTTCAGGCAGCCCAGCATCTCTGTTTTCAGTCAAGAGAGCAGCCATGGTTCAAATGTTCCAGGAACTGCTAACTAGCAAGCGGTCCTCCTCACTACATACTGGAGGAAGCCCTGAATGTACTTGACTTAGTTCGGACCAGTGGGCATTGTCCCTTATGGCTGAGGACAAAGATCTGTTAAAGTAACTTAAACCTTAGAAAGAATGGGAAGACAGGAACCGGTGAGAGTCCTCCTTCAGTAGGAAAAGGGGGTGAAAGGCTTCAGAGAGTAGAAAGAGGAAAGGAAACCTTGTGGCCCCTAATCTCAGGGAAACCTCTGACTCTTCATGATCCCATGGATCATAGCACACCAGGGCCTTCTAATCCTCCACTATCTCTCAAAGTTTGTTCAAATTAGTGTTCATTGTTTCCATGACACCATCCATTTCATTCTCTGTCATCTCCTTTTCCTTTTATCTTCAACCTTTCCCAACTTCCCTGTCTTCTCATTGTGTGGACAAAGTATTTAAGTTTCAGCTTTAGAATTTGACCTTCCAGTGAATAGCCTGAATTAATTTCTTTAAGTATTGACTGATTTGATCTCCTTGTTCTCTAAGGGATTCTCAAAAGTCTTCTTCAGCACCATAATTTAAAAGCATTGATTCTGCCAAGGTCAGCTTTATAGTCCAATTCTCACAGCCACACAGTGCTACTGGAAAAAAACCATAGCTTTGACAATTTAGACCTTTGTCAGAAATGTGATTTTAGCATTTAGATTTGCCATAGCTTTCTCCCAAAGATCTTTTAATTTTCCAATAATTCTAAGGATCAAGCATCTTTTAATTTCATGGCTCCATATCTTGATAGAGTTAATTATCCTGTCAGATTGTTTTCTTGTCATCCAGCAAAGATGCACTGAGAAAAAGGAAAATTCTTATGGGTTCGGTGCCTATGAAAGGTAATTTTGGATCATGGGACATTAAGTAAGACTAGCTACATTTGATTCAGACATTTTAGAGGACATCATGAGGGAATGGGAGGATGGATAAGAAAAGGTAAAAAGAGAAAAAGAGTACAGTTTGGGAAGAATTAATTTTAGTGTAGGAAGAGATTTAGAGATTATTGAATCCAACTTTCCTATTCCCTCTTGATAAAAGAGAACAAAGACCTGAGAGAGGAAATCTTTTCCCTAATCTAGATGATAAAATTCTTGGTCCCACTGTTACCTTTTCTGGATTTTCTTTCTATCTAAGCACAGATGAAAAGGACTCTGGATCAACTTCCTCTATCAAATTCCATGGTGAATTGTGTCTATGGTGAAATCCAATATAATTCAATTTATAATTTCATAGAATCTCTGAAAGAGAACTTCAGAGGGCATCTCTCTTGATGTTTCACGTCACCAGCTGGCTATTGGACATCCACTCCTAGATGTCCTGTCAGCATCTCAAATTCAGCGTTTATAGAACATAACCAATCTTTCCCAGATTTATAATCTCACTGCCATCCTCTTTCTCACCCTACCCCCATCTAATCAGTTGTCCAGTTCCCAGAACATCTGGCATTTAGTCCTTTTCCCCACTCTCCAATTTAGGCTTTCATTCCCTCTCTCCTTGAGTAATTGGAGCCTTGTTTCTAGGTTTTCTTCTCCTCAATCCAGCCCATGCTACCAAAATCTTCTCTTTTCTCAATAAACTAACACTTCCTACTCAAAAATTTTCAGTGGTTCCCTATCCACTTCTAAGATAAACACAAACTCCTCAGTTTGACATTTAAAGCTCTCCACAATCTCCTTCCTTTCTACCTTTCCTGCCTTATTGCTTTCCTTCACACACTATATTTCACACACTTCACACACTATATGTTCCAGATCTTATTAACTATTCCCCAAACTTGGCAACCCACCTTCTACTTCCCTAAGGCAAGGATGTTAACAACAACAACAACAATAATAGCAGCTAAATGGTACAGTGGATAGAATGCCAGGGTTGAAGTCAGGAAGATTCATTTTTCTGAAGTTCAAATCCAGCCTTAGTTACTAGATATGTGACTCTGTTTATTTAGCCCTGCTTGCCTCAGAATAAATTGGAAAAGGAAACTGCAAAACCCTCCAGTATCTTTGCCAAGAAAACCCTAATGGGGTCACAAAGTCACTCATAATAAAACTACTTAACAACCATAAGAACAATAACAATTAATGTTTATATAATGCCTACTATGTACCAGGCACTGTGTCACTAAATATTTTACAAATAATATCCTTTTATTTATCCAGATATTATCATTTTATCCTCACAACAACCTTAGCTAGTTGATGTTATTATTATCCCCATTTTACAGTTCAGAAAACTGAGGCAAACAGAGGTTAAGTGATTTGCCTAAGAGGCTGGTTTTAATTGAGATCTTCCTGACCGAGACCAGTCTTCCATTCCCTGAATAACCTAGGCTCTCCCTAACCTGCTCCTTTCCTTCATTTTAATCTTCATATACCTTATTCTCTTCCTCCTCAATCCAGTGACACTAAAACTCCTTGCTTTTTCCTGCACACAATACTCCATTCCCCCACCTCTCAGCATTTTTACTGAATGTCCCCCATCCTGAGAATGTTCTTCCTCATCTCTAATTCCTGGTTTCTCTGGTTTCCAATCCCCACTAAAATTCCATCTTCTACAGAAAGTCTTTCTGAATCTCTCGACTCTAGTGCCTGCCTTCTGTGATTATTTCCAATTTATCTTGTTTATGATTTGTTTGTATATTGCTGTTTACATCTTGTCTCCCACATTAAACTGAACTCCTTGAATGAAGAGTCTGGATTTGGTTGGTTTTGCCTTTCTTAACTCCCCCATCACTTAGTATGTTACCTGGAACACAGAATGCACCTAATAAATACTTCTTGACTTGACTCTGTCTTTTAAAGTTCTTAGCTTTTTTTCAAAGCCCAAGTCAGGTGTCATCTCCTATAGAAGTTGTTCCTTACCCCTAAGTTGTTAGCTTTTTCCCTTTTTCAAATTACTTGATTTTTATTTATCTGTGTACATGCTGTATCTGACTAATAAAGCATACATTCCTTGAATGCAGCCACTATGTTTTTAATTTTTGTATTCCCCCACATACTATGCAATTAACAAATGTATATAGAATGGAATTGAATTTTTTTCTAATTTTTAATTTAAGATTTTCTTTTTAAATCTTGAACTTAAACTGAAAAAGAACATTTCCATATATACTGCCTGACACAAAAAAGAGAATTCTGTATAAAACTGAATCTCCATTTCACATTGATTGTTTTAACATATATCTATATATACCTATACCCATATATACATGCATATATAACTGACTATATTTATATCTTTCAAAACTGTCCTGCTAGTCAGCATTTTTAAAAGGAAAATGGTACTCTTTTTTGGGTATTATTACTATTGATAAGCCCTCTTTGATGTAACTGCCCTTCCCTCTCCTTTGGGAACTGAGAGAAAGGATAAAGACCAAAACAAATCCTTATAACAAATAAGCACAAGCAAATCAAATAAATAAAATTATTTGGCCATGTCCAAAAAGGTATGTGTCTACTTCTTGTGTCATCATAGTTCCTCCAGAGACACGATTGATCATTGCCATCATTAATTTTTTTAATTTTTATATAACTTTTTCATAATTTTAAATCCTTCAAAGTTATTTTTGTTTATAATATTGTTGTCCTTGTATAAATTGTTTCCTGGTTCTAACTCCGTTCTGTATCAATTCCTACTACTTGGGATTCCCTGAAATAATTGCTCTTCTGATTTTTTTTTACTTCTAATTAATGTTTCTGAAAATATGCCAAAATTTATGCAGCCACTCCCCAGTAGTCTAAGAGACAATCTAAATCATAGATTCAAATTCCTCTTCTTCTTTCCTCTTTTTTAATCCCCCTTCACAATTAGGAAGTTTGTTTTGTAATGCCCATTTCTTCTCCCTGGCACTATTTTTCTGTTAATACCAACCCTTTCCCATCCCCAACTGTCTCTCTATAAAGTCTGATATTTCTACATCTTTCTTTGTTTCAGCTAAAAGTGAGGTTTATCTTTGCCTACTCTGTCCCCCACCCCTTCCTCCATATTGATATGTTTTTATTCTTATGGACACCAATTATATACAATAGCAAGTTCTGCCCCCTTCTCCCTACTTTTTATACTCATATTCCTCCTTTTACTTTTGTTTTCTTTCAAAACCTTCAGTGTATGGCATATAGTAAGCACTTAATAAATGCTTGCTGATAGACTTTCCCCTTCTGAAGCGTTACTTGCTTTTTCTTCATTCCTTTATAATATTATATATTATTGTTATAGCATATGTAATATTATATATTCTTAGCTTTATAATATCAGAGTTCCTTCTAATTGCCCCAATAGATTTACCTTTCTAGTTTTCTCTCTACTCTAATGTTTGTATTTCACAGCTCTAGTCTTTTCATTAAAAATGCTTGAGTCATATATTTCATGAATAGTCCATTCCTCTCCATCCCTCACCATAGAATTATATTGTTTGGGGGTAGGTTATTCTTATTTGAAAGCCTATATCTTTTGCCTTCTGTGATTATGACTGTAATTCTTTGGGACTTGACCTTCCTGGATGGTCATGATTTTGTTTTTCTTTGTCTGTGGAAGTTCTGGGTTTGACTTTGATATTCCAGGAACCTTTTGTTATGGGATTCCTTTCAGAAGATAATTGGTGTATTCTTTCCATCTTTACTTTCCTCTCTGGATCTATCAGATCTGGGCAGTTTTCATTTATGATTTCTCAAAATATAGTTTCCAGAATTTTTTCGTTGTTTTTGTTTTTGGATCATAGTTTTCAGAAAATGCTAGTTATTCCTAAATCATCTCTCCTAGATTGTTTTCTAGGTCATTTGTTTTTGATACAGATGAGAATGAGGAGAGCAATTGACACCAAATGTTGGGGTTAATGTAGGCACACCAAATGATTAGGTTCAATAGCAATTCCCATGTGAAGAGTTCACAAGGGCTCTCTCCTTGCCAAAAGGTACTTTTATTTATGAGAAGTTATAGACAGAATGAAGAGGTAAATTAGGCACCAGAAGTAGTAAATATGAAATAGATTTGGGAGAGCATATAGTTAACAAGGAAAAGACAAGTTCCCCAGTAGAACTCAATTAACCAGGAGAAAGGAACTATACCATAAGGTGAGAGTAAGCCATTGACTGGCAGGCTAAAACCTAAATGAGATTTAGCATTCAAAAAGAGTTAGCTGTATGAAGGCAGAATGCTGTGGCGGGCTAACCCAGAAAGGATTCAGCAAAGATGGCACAGGCCATGGACAGATTTATTGGGAAAATTTAAACTCGGGGTTTGACATCATAACTTGGCTTTCTGATTGGATATAAAAAGGAGGCTGTTACCCAAGACCTCCACAGGAATGAGATTGTAAAGCTAAACTGATCTCCTCAGTGCCCTTCACTGCTTGCCTCAGGGAGTAGTCTTACTTTCTCTGCTAACTTCACCTAGTTACCCAGGATTTCATCAATACCAGTTATCTTACATTTTCTTCTATTTTTTTTTCATTTGGTCCTAACAGTTTTTGCTTTCTCATGGGGTCATTGATTTCTGTTTGAGTTATTCTAGTTACATATTACTTAGGTCAGGTTTACTACTTTGTATGCTAAATTACTTGTTGTTCTCTCAGTTCTTTCCTCCAGAGCTCTTGCTTCATTTCTTCAAGGTATTCGTGTGGTCCTTGAGGAAATTTTTCCTTTGAATATCTGCTAGCAGTTATGGAATTTAATATTGATTTGCAATAATTTTTGATACTAAATGGTATTTTCTTTGGTTGACTCCTCCAGTTTTAGTGTCTGATTTAGAGTTTTCTGTCAAGGCCAGGTTCAATTCTGCTTTTGCCTGTTGTCAGTCTTGCTTGGTCTCTTCTTGTGTTGAGGGCTTTTTCACTGATCTTCATGTTGCAGGACTCAGGCCTTCTGCATCTCTGAGGTTCCAAATATAAGATCCTTTCTGGCATCTTTTTTGCCTCTTTATTAAAACTTTTTATTTTTCAAAACATAGGCGTGGACAATTATTCAACAATTATTCAGCAAGGACTAACCCTTACAAAACCTTGTGTTCCAATTTCCCCCCCTTCTCCTACTCCCTCCCCTAGATGGCAAGTAGTCCGATATATGTTAAACATGGTAGAAATATATGTTAAATCCAATATATGCATACATATTTATACAATTATCTTGCCACACAAGAAAAATCAAATCAAACCAGAAAAAAATGAGAAGCAAAATAAAATGCAAGCAAACAACAACAGAAAGATTGAAAATGCTGTGTTGTGAACCACACTCAGTTCCCATAGTTCTCTCTTAGGGAGTAGATGGCTCTTTTCATTAATGAACAATTGGAATTGGTCTGAATCATCTCATGGTTGAAGAGTGCCACATCCATCAGAAATGATCATCGCATAATCTTCTTGTTGCTGTGTACAATGATCTATTGGCCCTGCTCATTTCACTTAGCATCAGTTCTTATAAGTCTCTCCAGACCTTTCTAAAATCCTCCTGATCATTTCTTATAGAACAATAATATTCCACAACATTCATATACCACAATTAATTCAGCCATTCTCCAATTGATGGGCATCCATTCATTTTCCAGTTTCTAGCCACTACAATAAGGGCTGCCACAAACATTTTTGCACATGTGGGTCCCTTTCCCTCCTTTAAGATTTCTTTGGGATATAAGCCCAGTAGAAACACTGCTGGGTCAAAGGGTGTGCACAGTCTGATAACTCTTTGGGCCCTTTCTGGCATCTTAGGACAGATTCTTAGGGACATTAGAATCCCTGGGTCTGGGCTGTTGACCTGATGGGAAGGCACTGTTCACTATTGGTGCTGCTCCTTGGAGTTTCCAAAGCCTGGTTCTTTCTCAGGGGAGCCCTGGCTCTTGCTGTGTTTGGAAATAGAGCTTACTGGGCTGCTCATGCTTTCCTGGCACTCTCTCTTTGAACTGAGAGGCTAGCCTATGCTGGTACAAAATGTAACTGAAACTTACCTGAGAAGGAATCCCTTCGGTAGCATTCTCAAGGAGTAGGTGATTTAACCTTTTTTGAAGACATCTGATGATGAGTCATTCACTGCTTTCTGAAGTAGTACATTCACTTCTGAATAATAATTTTTGGTAGGAAATTACCTTCATGCTGATCTGAAGTTTGACTTTGCAATTTCATCCATTGAACCCCTCTGGGATCAACCATAACAAATCTGGTCCACTTTTCCCTATGACATATCTTCAAATATTTGAAGATACCTATGTACCATATACTATTACCATCTCTCCCCAAGTCTACCTTTTTCTAGATTAAGAGTTTCCCCTTCTTCCAATTCATCCTCATCACCCCCATAATGGCCATCCTTCTCTGGCCTCAGTTTAACTTGTCATTGTCTTTGCTAAAATGTACTGATGCCTACAAAGGAATCAAATTCAGGCATTGAAGTGCCTCTTAGATGTAAAGATAGGTGGTAGTAAATAGAAGGCTGGACCTGAAGTCAGGAAGATCTGCATTTAAATTGAACTTAAGATACTAGCTGTGTGACCCTAAGCAAGTCACTTTACTCTGCCTCAATTTCCTCATCTGTAAAACGAGCTGGAAAAGGAAATGGCAATCCACTCAAATATCTTTGCCAGGAAAATCTCAAATGGGGTCATGAAAAGTTTGATATGACTGAATAATAACAACAAAACGTAAAGAGCAGGGACTATGTGGAAAGAGCTCTGGGCTAGACCAGATAGAAGACCTGCTTTCTAGCCAGAGCTCTATTATTAATTTTGTGTGGCTTTGAATGAGTCACATCCCTTCTCTTGGCCTCAATATTCACCATCTGTAAAACCAGGATAATAATCCCTCTCTCACCTTTCTCACAGGGCTATTGTGAGGATCAAATGAGAGAATGAATGTCAAGCATTTTGTAAGCATAAGATGTATAAATTGGAGGGTGGGGTGTGAGGATCAAATGAGATGATGGTTGTGAAAGGCTTTGGAAACTGTAGGGCACTTTATAAATGTGAGGAATGAAGGGGTTAGTAAAGTATAGATGCCACAGAAGCTTTCACAGGGAGAGGTTCACTAACCTGAAGGTTTTTTTTATTCATATTTTTAATAGTATTTTATTTTTCCAAATGCATGCAAAGATAGTTTTCAATATTCACCTTTGCAAAACCTTGTGTTCCAGATTTTTCTCCTTCTCCTTCCCCTTTTCCCCTTCCCCAAGACAGCAAGTAATCTGATATAGATTAAATGTGTGCACTTCTTTTAAACATATTTCCATCCTGACCCAAAAAAAAAAAAAAAAAAAAAAAAAAAAAAAAACAAAGATGGCACAGGCCATGGACAGATTTATTGGGAAAATTTAAACTCGGGGTTTGACATCATAACTTGGCTTTCTGATTGGATATAAAAAGGAGGTTGTTACCCAAGACCTCCACAGGAATGAGATTGTAAAGCTAAACTGATCTCCTCAGTGCCCTTCACTGCTTGCCTCAGGGAGTAGTCTTACTTTCTCTGCTAACTTCACCTAGTTACCCAGGATTTCATCAATACCAGTTATCTTACATTTTCTTCTATTTTTTTTCATTTGGTCCTAACAGTTTTTGCTTTCTCATGGGGTCATTGATTTCTGTTTGAGTTATTCTAGTTACATATTACTTAGGTCAGGTTTACTACTTTGTATGCTAAATTACTTGTTCTCTCAGTTCTTTCCTCCAGAGCTCTTGCTTCATTTCTTCAAGGTATTCGTGTGGTCCTTGAGGAAATTTTTCCTTTGAATATCTGCTAGCAGTTATGGAATTTAATATTGATTTGCAATAATTTTTTATACTAAATGGTATTTTCTTTGGTTGACTCCTCCAGTTTTAGTGTCTGATTTAGAGTTTTCTGTCAAGGCCAGGTTCAATTCTGCTTTTGCCTGTTGTCAGTCTTGCTTGGTCTCTTCTTGTGTTGAGGGCTTTTTCACTGATCTTCATGTTGCAGGACTCAGGCCTTCTGCATCTCTGAGGTTCCAAATATAAGATCCTTTCTGGCATCTTTTTTGCCTCTTTATTAAAGCTTTTTATTTTTCAAAACATAGGCGTGGACAATTATTCAACAATTATTCAGCAAGGACTAACCCTTACAAAACCTTGTGTTCCAATTTCCCCCCCTTCTCCTACTCCCTCCCCTAGATGGCAAGTAGTCCGATATATGTTAAACATGGTAGAAATATATGTTAAATCCAATATATGCATACATATTTATACAATTATCTTGCCACACAAGAAAAATCAAATCAAACCAGAAAAAAATGAGAAGCAAAATAAAATGCAAGCAAACAACAACAGAAAGATTGAAAATGCTGTGTTGTGAACCACACTCAGTTCCCATAGTTCTCTCTTAGGGAGTAGATGGCTCTTTTCATTAATGAACAATTGGAATTGGTCTGAATCATCTCATGGTTGAAGAGTGCCACATCCATCAGAAATGATCATCGCATAATCTTCTTGTTGCTGTGTACAATGATCTATTGGCCCTGCTCATTTCACTTAGCATCAGTTCTTATAAGTCTCTCCAGACCTTTCTAAAATCCTCCTGATCATTTCTTATAGAACAATAATATTCCACAACATTCATATACCACAATTAATTCAGCCATTCTCCAATTGATGGGCATCCATTCATTTTCCAGCTTCTAGCCACTACAATAAGGGCTGCCACAAACATTTTTGCACATGTGGGTCCCTTTCCCTCCTTTAAGATTTCTTTGGGATATAAGCCCAGTAGAAACACTGCTGGGTCAAAGGGTGTGCACAGTCTGATAACTCTTTGGGCCCTTTCTGGCATCTTAGGACAGATTCTTAGGGACATTAGAATCCCTGGGTCTGGGCTGTTGACCTGATGAGAAGGCACTGTTCACTATTGGTGCTGCTCCTTGGAGTTTCCAAAGCCTGGTTCTTTCTCAGGGGAGCCCTGGCTCTTGCTGTGTTTGGAAATAGAGCTTACTGGGCTGCTCATGCTTTCCTGGCACTCTCTCTTTGAACTGAGAGGCTAGCCTATGCTGGTACAAAATGTAACTGAAACTTACCTGAGAAGGAATCCCTTCGGTAGCATTCTCAAGGAGTAGGTAATTTAACCTTTTTTGAAGACATCTGATGATGAGTCATTCACTGCTTTCTGAAGTAGTACATCCACTTCTGAATAATAATTTTTGGTAGGAAATTACCTTCATGCTGATCTGAAGTTTGACTTTGCAGTTTCATCCATTGAACCCCTCTGGGATCAACCATAACAAATCTGGTCCACTTTTCCCTATGACATATCTTCAAATATTTGAAGATACCTATGTACCATATACTATTACCATCTCTCCCCAAGTCTACCTTTTTCTAGATTAAAAGTTTCCCCTTCTTCCAATTCATCCTCATCACCCCCATAATGGCCATCCTTCTCTGGCCTCAGTTTAACTTGTCATTGTCTTTGCTAAAATGTACTGATGCCTACAAAGGAATCAAATTCAGGCATTGAAGTGCCTCTTAGATGTAAAGATAGGTGGTAATAAATAGAAGGCTGGACCTGAAGTCAGGAAGATCTGCATTTAAATTGAACTTAAGATACTAGCTGTGTGACCCTAAGCAAGTCACTTTACTCTGCCTCAATTTCCTCATCTGTAAAACGAGCTGGAAAAGGAAATGGCAACCCACTCAAATATCTTTGCCAGGAAAATCTCAAATGGGGTCATGAAAAGTTTGATATGACTGAATAATAACAACAAAACGTAAAGAGCAGGGACTATGTGGAAAGAGCTCTGGGCTAGACCAGATAGAAGACCTGCTTTCTAGCCAGAGCTCTATTATTAATTTTGTGTGGCTTTGAATGAGTCACATCCCTTCTCTTGGCCTCAATATTCACCATCTGTAAAACCAGGATAATAATCCCTCTCTCACCTTTCTCACAGGGCTATTGTGAGGATCAAATGAGAGAATGAATGTCAAGCATTTTGTAAGCATAAGATGTATAAATTGGAGGGTGGGGTGTGAGGATCAAATGAGATGATGGTTGTGAAAGGCTTTGGAAACTGTAGGGCACTTTATAAATGTGAGGAATGAAGGGGTTAGTAAAGTATAGATGCCACAGAAGCTTTCATAGGGAGAGGTTCACTAACCTGAAGGTTTTTTTATTCATATTTTTAATAGTATTTTATTTTTCCAAATGCATGCAAAGATAGTTTTCAATATTCACCTTGTGTTCCAGATTTTTCTCCCTCTCCTTCCCTTTTTCCCCTTCCCCAAGACAGCAAGTAATCTGATATAGATTAAATGTGTACACTTCTTTTAAACATATTTCCATATTCATCATCCTGAGCAAAAAAAAAAAAAAAAAAAAAAAAGTTGATCAAAAGAGAAAAAAAACATGAGGGAAAAAAAAAAAAAACCCAAGCAAACAAACAATAACAACAAAATGGTGAAAATACTATGCTTTGATTCATATTCAGTCTTCATAGTTCTCTCTGGTTGCAGATGACTCCATCCCAAGTCTTTTGGAACTGCCTTGAATCACCTCATTGTTGAGAAGAGCCAAGTCCATCACAATAGATGATCACATAATTTTGTGGTCACTGTGTATTGTGTTCTCTTGGTTCTGCTTACTTCACTTAAGCTGAAGGTTTTTTAAAATTGTACACACACACATACACACCCCTTAGAAAGGATGATGGCCAATACCAAACAGTCAATCCACAAGGATTTATTAAGCACCAGTATATTCCAGGCACTGTGCTGGATTATGAAATAGCCATGGGAGGCTGAATAGGATTATGGGGAGCATTCTATGCAGTGTGTCCCTGTAGTTCCCCTGGAAATCTCTGAGGACTCTAAGGACAGGATGACTCACTGCTGGATCCTGGGGAAAGGATGAGGTTTCTGGTCATATAGTGAGATCACTGATATATGACAGGCAAGGACCCCTTCTCCACTCCTTGCTGGAGTTACAGAAAACAATGGGGAGAATTGTAGCCCAAAAGGAAGCTGTTTCTTCCTTTTACACATTAATTTCCCTTCCCCCTGCTGCTTAGGAATTGGGGAAGGACCAAGGGACTACTTGTCGTGTCATTCTAGTCCCTCATGTCCTTTCAGTGCTGAGCCACCTTGGGCTGGAAGCAGCCAGGAAGTTCATCGTTTCCCAAAGGCTGAAGCAATGAGTCACCTTATTCTTGGACTTTACAGATTTTTCCAAGGGAGTTCCCAGGACATGTTCCAAGGAATGGCCTATATAGGGCCATTCAACCTCCAACACAAGTATAGTCCAAATGTATGCAAAATGATCACAGGGGAACTTGGAGAAGAGTTTGGGGTAGGCCCTAGCAGCTGGGGACAGGGGTCAGGAAAGCGTCTCATATTGGAGGTGATGTTTGAAAGCTTGGGATTCCAAGATGCACTCCAGACATAAGGGCCAGACCAAAGTCACAGAGGCATGATAGAGTGTCTATGAAGTGCAGTTGGAAGGCTTGTTTTGTTTGAGCCAGTATGTGAAATAGTGTAATGGGCCTGGAAAGGTAAGCTGGATGATGGTTGTGAGGACTTTTCAATGTCAAACAGAGGCAATGGGGAGCCCATGTGACTTTTTTTGTCCTCTACGTGTGAGGCTTTATTCCCTAACTAGCCTATGAACATCACTCTGTTCTTCTTTCTGTATCTCTCCCAGAATTGTGAACTTCCTCAGAAAAGGGACTGTCCTTTCTGACAGTGAATCTGGAGGCTTTAGTTTGCTATAAATCCTATTTCTCCCAAAGCAAAGGCTGACACAGGCACTCTGTAGGGGCTTGAAAAGTAGTTTTGAGTAATGAGTAGAAGCTTAAGCTTTTATGAACTTTCCTAAGCAGGAAAGACCTTCCCGGCATCAGATTCACTTGGGAAAACCCTTTCCCCAAAGCAAACAGTCCAGTCTTATCACAGAAGCCATATGGAAAGTCAAGCTATTTTTTTTTCCCAAAATGTTTTTTAAACCTGCTTCCCCTCCACTCCCCACGCTCAGTTCCCAAGTGACGTTCTGTTTGACAGCATTTTGTCCATGGCAAGAATACACTTGGTATATCCCTAAATCCAGCAATAGCAATAGATCCATCTGCCCTTCCCTTGCATTTCCCTCTGTGCTTGTTCCAAACCTGACCTGTGACCCTCCTTAGCCTGTTCAGAGCTTCCTCTGTTTCTTATTTCCTCTGTCTGCACAAATCAGAGAATGTATTAGGTGCCATTTTTACCATCTATCCTTTAGAAAAACTACTTGGAGTAGAGAGTCATAGAATCACAAAAACTTAACACTTTTGCCTGGGCTATGTGACTTTCCCAGGGTCACGCAGCTTATATCAAAAATATGATTCGAAAATAGATCTTGACTTTAAGACCTGGATTCTTTTCACTCTATCAAACTGTGACAAGATAATGTTTTTTTTTTTTTAAATTAAATCTTTTTATTTACAAAACATATGCATGGATAATTTTTCAACACTGACCCTTACAAAGCCTTCTGTTCCAAATTATCCCCTCCTTCCTCCTACACCCTCCCCTAGATGGCAGAGAGTCCAATACATGTTAAATACGTTAAAATATATGTTAAATCCAATATATGTATACATATTTATACAGTTATCTTGTTGCACACACAAAAAAATTGGATCAAAAAGGAAAAAAAACTGGGAAAGAAAACAAAATGCAAGCAAACAGCAATAGAAAGAGTGAGAATGTTATGTTGTGGTCCACACTCAGTTCCCACAGTTCTTTCTCTGTGTGTATATGACTCTCTTCATCACTGAATAATTGGAACTGGTTTGAATTATCTCATTGTTAAAGAGAGTCACATCCATCAGAATTGATCATTGTATAGTTTTGTTGTTGCCATGTATAGTGATCTCCTGATCCTTCTCATTTCACTTACCAGTAGTTCATACAAGTCTGAAATCATCCTGCTGGTCATTTCTTACAGAACAATAATATTCCATCACATTCATATATCATAAACCTATTCAGCCATTCTCCAGTTGATGGGCATCCAAGATATTGTTAAAACAAGATATTTTGCCTCAGACTTGGGATCTTTCCTCATTTCATCCTTCTGCTCTGGTTCCAGCTCCCTGTTCAGGTTGGGTTACAGTGTTTAAGAAATAGCTCAAAAAGTACCTTAAAACTATGACCCTAGAGTTTTAAAATTGTGCCCACCGTTTGGCCCAACAATACTGCTACCAGGTCTATACCACAAAGAATTCAAAAAAAGGAGAGGTAATCATATATACAAAAAAATATAAAGCAGCTGTCTGTGTATCTGGCCAAGGTGAGAATTTTGTTTTGCTTGATTATGAATAAATGTTGTTTTCTTTTTTTTTTTTTGTTTTGTTTTGTTTTTTGAAGACAGGGATGTGGTAGGAAAAGAAAATAAAAGGTTTATTCAATGAAATTTTTAAAGAACACTTAGTTGTCCCCATTTCTATAATACTTTTATATTTATAATTTTTTTTTTATCCCAACTGGATAAGAGGGTCACTTGGTGATGGAAAGTTCTAAGCTTTTCAAAGGACTGCTAGTTAGGGGAGTGCAAATCAGCTGTGATAAGAGCACCAAGGAAAGGATTTAAGAGACTAAAGTAGTTTTTTTTGGGAAAGAGTCTGTGGAAAGCATTCAGAAAGAAAGGACAATTCATTGGTTTTATTGTGTGAGCTATCTGATGCTTAACACTGTGGTGCTTTCTCAGGTTCACAGAATTATTATTATTATAGAAAAATCATTTTTGTGGATCAAAGAATTGTGTTTTTACCTTTTTTATTCTTGTTGTTGGTTTATTTTTTTTCTTTCTCCTGTTTTTTTTTTTCCTTTTGACCCGACTTTTCTTGCACAGTATGATGAATATGGAAATATATTTAGAAGAATTGCACATGTTTAACCTATATTGGATTGATTGCTATCTTGGCAGAATGGGGAGGGAGAAAAATTTGGAACACAAGATTTTGCAAATGTGAATACTGAAAATTATGTTTACAATATTTGGGAAAATAAAATATTATTTTAAAAAATTTCAAAAAAAGAAAAATCATTCTTTTCAATGGAGTTCAGACAGAAATGGCACTGACATAAGTTGTCATCCTATTCTTATTTTCTTGCATTTAATCTTCTGTGAACTATGGTACTGGTTGATAAAATAATTGCTTTTTTGTAGTTGAATACAAGTATTAGAATCTAAACTCATCCTCTGCAGTATCAGGAAGTAAGTTCATCTTCTGATTATTATTATTGTTGTTGTTGCTAGTATTAATAAAGTTTCTTGAGAGCAAGGATTGATTGTCTCCTTTTCCTATTTGTACTATCAGCACAATGCGTGGCATATAGTAAGCGTGTATTAAATACTATTTCATCTATGATTTTTGTTCATTGTTATTAGTAATAATAATAATATTAACATGATTTTTATATAGTGCTTTCTGATTTTTTTAAAAGTGCTTTACATACATCTCTTTGAATTGGAGAGGCAAGCCAGTGTACCTAAATGTGCATGGTATCATGTTTTATTTTTTAGCTACAGAAAGAATGTAGAGGATAGGCTCAGAAGGAACTTGGTGAAACTCTCTTAAAAACTTCCTACAGGTCCTTAATATCTTGATAAAATTAGCTCTTTGATAAGAGATACATTTGACTTTGGGTGTTCTTATCTCTAACACAGCAAATCAAGGATTGATTTCAGACTAGTTTGTAATACTGTATATATTCTTGGACTTGGCCTTTAAAAGAAGAACAGAAACAGATAAAAGGAAACAAAAAATGAGGGAATACAGAAAAATGAAGACCTGTTCATAGAGACTCGGTTTTAGTTCTCTGGAGGGAAAACTTGTACAATTCTCTTCATGACCATTCCAGACACCTCGAGATGCACTTTGATCTGTATTTAGTAATATTTTCTCCTTCACTTTCTTTGAGTCCTCAATGATAGTATTTGCTGATTTCTGAAGTGTAAATGCGCAATACTGAAAATTTTACTTTCAACTCTCTCCAGAACCAATAAGACCTGGCTCTTGCACACAGAAAAAAGAGATACTGGACCAGGGAATGTGAAAGCTAAAGGGTAGCAAGAGCAGGAGTCATGATGTGGAGGAGGAAGCCTACTGCTATACTCACTGTGAGTGATGTGTATTAGTTATAGACTTAGGTAAAAAAGTTCTGGTGATTTAAGTGCTTTTAATTTTAGAGAAAAAGGGACATCAACTGCAGGCGGAAAAACCACATAGGGAAGGCCTACCAGATTGGAGAATGTCTTAAGTCTCCAGCAACCCCAACCCTCTCCATCCTTCCCTTCCCCCACACCCCTCAGAATAGAGTTCTGGACTAGAAGTCAGAAAGCCCTTTGACTTTGAGTTTAAATCTTCTCATATAAACCTGAGCAAATCACTCAAATTCTCTCAACTTCAGTTTCCTCATTTCTAAAATAATAATAATACTTATACTGTTGTTAAAGGGCAATTAGTTGATTCAGGAGATAGCTCTGGAGTCAAGAAGACATGAGTTCAAATTCAGCCTCATACACATACCAGCTGTATGACCCGGGACAAACCACTTAACCCTGTTTCTTCATCTGTAAAATGAGCTGATGAAAGAAATGGCATACTACTCCAGTATCTTTGCTAAGCAAATCTCAAATGGAGTCAAGAAGAGTCAGATATGACTGAAAAAAGGTAGTCAACAACAACAATACTGTTGTTATGAAGATAATTATCAGATAAAACATTTAAAAAACCATTTTGCAAACCTTAAAGCTCTATAAAAGTCTTGGTTATTTTAGGTATATATTTGTATTTATATATTTATATAGCCTCATATTCCTATTTCTAAATATTTATAGTGATTTTTATATAGTGATTAATGTGTATATATATAAGTATATGTTTATGTAAAATATATTTACTGATACAAATAAAATATATATAAATCACTCTCTTCTTTGAGTCCCATTTCCTCAGGCAATTGTACAATTCTTCAGGTATAATAATAGTAATAATACTAACATTTTTATGGTGTCTTAGGGTTTGCAATTTTGTCCCAGAGTTTGATCAGGTGACTAAGAATAAACAAGGAATCTGGTTTCAATTTCCTCTTTTCCATGTTTCCAGAGGAAAGAGAGAACCCAAAATAGCCTAGAAATTAGGGACAAGAAGGCATCTCACAGCTTGAGGGGCCTTCCAGCTGGTAGAGGACAACATCCTAATTTTATAGAGAAGGGACCAGAGAGGCCCAGAAAGGAGAAGGGACCTGACCAGTTAATCACCAGTAAAGATCATCTGACCCACACCCTCTGACTTTTGGTACAGTGCTATTTTCACAGCCCTCCCTTGTCTCTTCCAGACAGGATAATATACCAATCTGTTCCAGACCCACAAACTGGCTCATCAGGTCCTGGAGAGGAGGGAGGTGCTTTCTGCATTGGTCTCATTGTATGGAGCATGATTTGGAAAAATAACAGCAGGCCAACACCATGGGAGGCTCCTCCCTGAGGAAAAACAAGATCAAATAGAGAGCAAAGAATAATAAATAGAAATTGGCAAGCACTCTGAGCCACCAGGAATTCCCCCAGCTCTTTATTCTCTTGTGCTACTCTTTTGGAGAGAGAGGCTTTTATTGAGTTTCACCCAGAAAGAGACCTAGACTCACATCAGGAGAAAAGGGTTTGCATGCTAGGTAGGTGATACAGTGGATAGAGTGCTGGATCTGGAGCCAGGGGAACTCTTTGAGTGTTCAAATCTGGCCTCAGACATTAATTTTGTGAGCCTGGGCAAGTAATTTAACTCGGTTTGCCTCAGTTCCTCAACCTGTAAAATGAGCTAGAGAAGGAAATTACAAACCACTCTAGTATATTTGCCAAGAAAACCCCAAATGGGGTCACAAAGAGTTAGCCACAAAAAATGACTGAACAACTATCTGACTTTGTGTATAAATAATGTATATAAATAAAATTATCCCTCTGGACCTCAGTTTTCCTTATCTGTTATCTATACATAAGGAATGTTATGTTATTCTTGTGCAGATCAAATGAAAGAATGAATATAAAGTACTTTGTAAGTTGCAGATCACATTTAGTTTGTATCATCAGCTATCATTATTATTAATTTAAGAATAAGGTTTTTGTTCATCTCACATTTGGATTTAGACTTTCTTCTATAGCAGCAAACGTTCCTTGAGTCCTTATTTTTCAACAAAGTCAGATTTAGGGTGGGAGTACATAGGAATGAATAATACCCAGCCTTTGCCCTCAAGAATCTTTCAGTCTAGCAAGGCTACATTGGCAATTCCATCTTTACCTACTGCGGACAGTGATATTGCAGCATAGGAGTTCAGATCACATGGTAGGCAGGTAGGACCAGAGGTGGGAATTACCTGGATTTTTCAAATTCCATGAGTAGAGGAAATCAGATTTTGGCCGTTTATAATGAGGGTTTTCTAACAATGAGAGCTTGATACTAATACAATGATCTGTCTTGGATAAACAGTTTAGTAGACAGTTTCTGAGGTGCTGTAGCCAAAATAATTTATCTCTTTATAAGATGACCGTTACTCTTCCTGAAGGTATTCAAGCATGAGCTAGGGAACCATTTGTTAGGGATGTCATAGAAGGGGTTTATGTATTGAGCAGGTTGAACTGAAATGCCATCTGAAGCCCCTTCCAGTGCTGAGAATCCTTGATTTCACGACAGTATTGCTACAGGTTTCTAAGCATTTCAGAAGGGGCATGATGAACAGTAGTGAGGGATGATGTGAGTTATGGGCAATGGGAACAGTCATGATCTCACAGATGATTGGAGTCTTGGAGATCATTTTGTCCAACTCTTTAAAAAAATTTTTTTATTATTAAAGCTTTTTAATTTTCAAAAGATATGCATGGATAATTTTTCAACATTAACCCTTGCAAAACCTTGTGTTCCAATTTTATCCCCTCTTCCCTTCACCACCTCCCCTAGATAGCAACTAATCCAATATATGTTAAACATGGTAAAAATATATGTATTAAATCCAACATATGCATACATATTTATACAATTATCTTGCTATACAAGAAAAATTAAATCAAAAAGGAAATGAGAAAGAAAATAAAATATAAGCAAACAACAAAAAGAATAATAATGTTATATTGTGATCCACACTCAGTTCCCACAGTCCTCTCTCTAGGTGTAGATGGCTCTTCATCACAAGATCATTGGAACTGGTCTGAATCATCTCATTGTTGAAAAGATCCACATCCACCAGAATTGATCATTGTATAATCTTGTTGCTGTATACAATGATCTCCTGTTGTCCAACTCTTATCCTCATGCTCCAGTTACCCTTGACTCCCCACTTTTGCTTTCTTCCTGTAGTGGAAATTTAGAAACATCTCCCTCCCCCCACCCCCACTCTTACTCCAACTCCAAGTTGAGTTTTCCCCAAGAATAACAATTTTTAATTATGGTTCTGGCAGCTATCTATCTGCTGTAACATGATCTTTCCTCCTCTGGGCTCAGTTAGGAAGTTTCTATTCCTTCCCTTTGCCTTTTTTCTCTCTTCAGTAAAATCCCCATTCTCATTTCTTTAAGAATAGGCTTATTTGCTGTTCCTTGAACAAAATACTATCTCATTCTGTTCCTTTTCTTGATTCCTATAATGGTCTCTCTTCTGGCACTTAGGCTTTACAAGATATCTTGAGGTTTGGGGCTAGAATTTTTTTTCTTCCTATTTATTTATTTCTCTCCCCCCTCCCCCCCACAAAAAAACAACAACAACAACAAACTGAAACAATTAACTCTTGTTCCATGTAGTTTTCATTTATGATTTCTTGAAATATAACTCTGAAAAACAAGGTTTTGTTAAAGCCTATTGTGATTCAAATTGTTAGTAGACTATGCTTTTAAACCCAAATCTCTCTGGCTTTCACTGATTGGTCAATAATAGGTCCCAGCTTAAGTCTTATTGGCTGATTATTTGGGTTTGGATGGGTCAGAGTGAGTGTAAACAGTGATTGTTTCTGTTCTGGCCAGAAAACTCTAAACTTATGAAAGCAAACTAGGCCAACTTTAGTCTCAGTTCTTACCTAACCTTTAATTACTTGAATTGGTATTTGCCTCAGACAAACTGAGACTTGGGAAAGATCTTAGCATAAAAAGGCCAAGGTCTCCCACTGCATCCAGGGCCATAGCTGAGTGTTTTAATTTCTTGCTAGTATACTCTGATGACTTTGAAGGAGACTGATGACTCTGCACAGGTGTGCCTCACTTAAATCCAATTCATTTGTAAGTCAAAATATCAACCTGCTAATGCCATTGGTTCTCTTTGAGAAGGAAGGACTAACAATAAAAACTACTACAGCTTCCCCAGTTTCCTCAGTTTCTAGTGTCCTCTACATTTACTCTCTATATATCTTATATGTACTAGTTATTTACATGTTGTCTCCCCTTAGAATGAGGGCCTTTTATTTGTATCCATCATTCTTAGCAAAATGTCTATAATACACTAAGACTTGTTGATTGAGATCTGCCTTCCTCTCTAGCATCTGTTAATGACTTCCTGTGTAATCTTAGAAAAGTCACTTAATCTCTATGAGCTAAAATTCCCCATAAGTAGAATGAGGGTAATACTTTCTACCTTCAAGCATTATTGATAAGATGCTAAGAGATGAAGCTATGAGGACACTTAGTTGCTATAAGCATGGTAGCTCTTAGCTTTATTTAGTGGAAGCTAACACATAGTGGGAAGACCCTTGGGCATGATGTCAGGAGATGTCTTCTGATTCTGGCACTTTCAATGACTCACTCTTGTGTTCTTGAGCATGTTATTTAGTCCTCCAAGTCTCAGTTTCCTTACTTGTAACATGCAATTAATCACTCTCCTGACTCCTATTTCCTAGGGCTACTTTGAGAGATATGCTTCCAGCAACTGTAGTTTAAAAGTGGAAATTGCAGTTATTATCTCCCCTCAGAAAGCCCTGATAAATGGGAATTGTGCATATGCTTTGGAGTTTGTTGATTCAAGTTTTATCAATCAAATGTAGGTAACTAAAAGTGATTTTTTTTTCATAGTTTGTCTAAGATAATACCTTCTGGGCTTGGATCCCAGATACCAACTTGAAGTCAAAGACCAACTTTCCCAGTTAATGATTAAATTTTTTAAAGCCTAATTTAGAGGGAATGCCCATGTAGATTTGCTCACCAAGGCTGCAAAAGGCACCCTAAGAGGTTCTGGCCCTTGGCCAGTTGCCTTCATCTCCAGGGAAGGGAGTGGGCCACTCCCCTCCGCAGGGGAGAGGAAACGTTTGTACTCCAAGGATAAATCAACATTGTCTCATTCCAGCACCCAGTGCCACATACAGAGTCCTCACTGTGTGATACGGAAACTCCTCCTGTGCTCAGGCCAAGTTCTACCTTAGTGGTAAAGTCAGAGGAGGGAGGGAGGCTGAGCCCTGGGAGAGAGGCATTCAACAGCACTTATTTACCTGTGCCTATCATTTGTCAGAGCCTACCTTGGGATGACAAGGCCAGGATTCATAGCCCACTTCTGCTGTATCACTGTGGATAAAACTGTCATTTCCACTTTCTTCCCTTAACCCCTCTCCCACAATCAATAAATTTTGGTGCCTCCAGATTCAAATACAAAAAGCCTCTGTTTAGCATATAAAGCCTTTCACAGCCTGGCTCCTTCCCACCTTTCTATTTTTTTTTTTTGGTACATTAATCTCTCACTCTATGACCTAATTGCTATTCCTTTCATAAATCCCCTTCATTTCCAGCCTCCAGGCATTTGCACTGGCTGTCCCCCTATGCCTGGAATGTTTTCCCTCCTCAATTCAGTCTCTTAGCTTTCCTGGCTTCCTTCAAGACTTTGGCTCAGATCCCTCCTTCTGTATCTTTCCCAGACCCCACCCAATGCCCTTCAGCTGCTAGTATGTTCCTTTTAGATATTTCTTTCCATATCTATATATCTAGTTATTTATATTTGGTTTTCCCATTAGAATGTGCATGTCTTAAGGACAGGAACTGTATTTGCCTTTCTTTATAATCCCAGCATTTAGCACACAGTCCTAAATTTATAGGTAATGCTTAATAATTGCTTTTCAATTTGATCCTGAATCCTTAATTTGTTTATCTGTAAAAGAGGAATACTAATCCCTGCTCTGTCTCCCTCAGTGGGTTCTGGTAAGAATGAAGCAGGAAAGTTAATATATAATGCTTTGTAATCATAAAGCAATATTTACATATGAGCTATGATTTATTATTATTTTTGTTAACAGGAAATATGTTGTTGTTCAGTTATTTTGGTTACGTCTGATTCTATTTGGGATTTTCTTGGTTAAGATACTGGAGTGGCTTTGCAGTGTCCTTCTCTAGGTCATTTTACAGATGAAGAAATCAGGTTAAATAGGGTAAAGTGACTTGTCCAGGGTCACAAAGCTAGTCAGTGTTTGAGGTCACATTTGAACTTGGGAGATGAATCTTCTTGACTCCAGAACATTTTCTATTGCATCATCTACCTACTTAAGAGAAAGTATAGAGTGCTAAAGTAAAGCCTGGATTTAGAGCTAGGGCTCTCTTGTGAGAGCTCAGGCAAATCATTTTATCAAACTTAGACATCATTTTGTAATACAAGGATAATAATATAGTTCTGCCTTCTCAGTACACAGAATATTTACGGGGAAAAGATTTTAAAATAGTGCTACATAAATATAAACTGTGTTTATTGTATCTTCTATACAATCTATGTAATCTGTGTAAGGAGAAATCACTTTATTGGGCCTCAGTTTCCTTATCTGTCAAATGAAGGATGATTTGTAAGGCCCATTCCAACCCTCGATCTATGACCTTTTGACCTTAAAAGGTCTATAATGCCATCATTGTGGTAGCCTTCTCCACCAATCCAATGTAGATCCCAACCCTTCCATGTTTTAATAGAAAGCTGTAGTAGCCAAAGGAATTCATCCCTTCTTCATGGCCAACGCTCTCCTAATGAATTTCTCAACAATTATCTAGGCTAGGTGTGGCTGACTGACTGACTGATATATGGGTTGAACCCTCATTAAATGGAGGAGCAGGCAGGAACTGTCCTATTAGGGCAACAGAGTTAGAAGATACTTCTAAATGTGAATTTTAGAGCCTCCAGGATTTAGAACTGGGTATAGTGTAACTTCAGGGTGAAGGTCTGAGGAGGAGGCTGGAGAGGGGAAAACAAGTACTAGTTTAAAACAGGTTATGGCTTAGAGATTCTGGGTGGCTTGTATTGGAGCCTAGTCCCTTTCCCTCATAAAATTAGGGCTGGAAGGAACTTCATTTTCAGATTCATATCAAAGGCTTAGAGCTGGGAGGGACCTTAGATACTACCTAATACAATTGTCTCATTTTACAGATAAGATAATTGAGTCAGGGTTACATAGCTAATAACTTGCAAGAATTCAAAGCTATATCCTCTGGCTCTAAATTCAGTTGCCCTTTATGTCTCCATTGTGGGCAACAATTCTCCTTATTCCATAGCTGATGGTCCTTTGGAGATATAGGGGGCAGTTGCTCCCATATGGGACAATCCTTTCTGGTATGATTGCATTTAGAGTGAGAATGTCTTCAGTGTTATTGCATTTATCTCTCCCTCACCATCTTCCAATTGTCTTCCATATTATATTTCCTCCACCAAATTTGTCACATGTCCAGTTTTGACTCCATGAGTATTTATATTTGTCGGATCCCAGCTGAGCAAAATTGGAGCAGAAAGGATAAACTGTGGTCAAATCCATCTTGGTGTTTCTGGAATAAATGACTGAGCTCACTCCTTATCTTTCCTCCTTTGGTAATAGTCACTACACCAGGGACATAGCACATAACAGCCTGATAATAAGAGATGACAAGCCTATTCTAAAAACTTTTTTTATCTCAGTTGGGGTAGATCTAAAATATTTCAAGAGACAAAGTTTCTGGGTGATTTAATCATTTTATGAATAAGACCGGGATGCTTGTTAAATGAAAGGAGATCATTTGGCTATCTCTTAAAACAAAGACCTCTCATGGTGATGGGCTCACAGTTTATATGCCCTTCAAAGATGTTAATCAACTATGATTGGTTAACAATTAACGAAAAAATAAATATTATTACAATGAGGATCTTGGAATATTGACTTGTATCACCCAAATCTTGATCAAAGTGATTTATCAATTTCTATATCATATGGCTGACAAAAGGGAGGACTTACATTTTCCCAGGCCTGTTTGAGCAAACAATGAACAGGAATGCACCCATTAGCCTGAAATTAAAATTTCCTTTACTGTCTTTGATTAGATCTTAGTCATCCTGGTTGGGTGAGTGTTTTAGAAAAATTTCCTACACTTGTTACTTTCTGGATGAAGAAGTAGAAAAAGGGAAAAATCTTGATCCTAATACAATACTTAGTTATTAGTTACGAGAGAAAAATACTCATTTCTCAAATATCTAAGATACTGCATTCTTAGATGGCACAGACTTCAGATCTTAAGAGTCCTTTCTCTGAAGTGGTGAGATGTCAATAAAAATTTCAGATGCAAAAGAGAAAATTTTCTTTTTTTTTTTAAAGTATTCTTTAACAGTACTTTTTTGTTTACTATGTTATTTATTTTACTCACTTAATATCCTCCCCCCAGTTACTTTAAAACAAAAAAATTTTTACATTTTTAAAAAAATTTTTGAGTTTTAGGTTCTCTCCCTTATCCCCATCCACAATTAAGAAAGTATTAATGGTTATACACATTTCCATGAAAATCAAATTGTGAAAAAAAAAATAGATCTACCCTAGTGAAAATAAAAACCCGAGAAAGAGAGAGAATGAGAAAGAGAGAGAGAGTGCTTCAGTCTGTTTTGAGACACAATCATTTCCTTCTCTGGGTATGGATGGAATTTTTCATTATAAACCTTCAGAGAAGTTGTGGATGATTGTACTCCTGAGAATAGCAAAGTCATTCACAGCTGGTCATCCCAAAACATTGCTATAACTTTGTATATAGTACATTTCACTTTGCTTGCTTTATGGAGGACTTTTCAGGCTTTTTTTTTTTTTCCTGAGAGCATCTAGCTCATGATCCCTCATAGAATAATAATATTCCATCAGAAGCATACAACACAGTTTATTGAATCATTCCCAAATTGATGGCATGCCCGTTAATTTTTTTTTTTTTGCCCTGAGAAGATAGTTGTTTAACAGCACTTCTAATACATTTAGAGGATCATAAAGGTGGAAGGGACCTTGGAGATTATTTAGCTTAATCTTCTCATAATTACAAATCAATAAAATAAGGCTTGCAGAAGGCAAGTGACTTTTAAAGTTTCTACAGAGTAGTACAGAGCTTGGGACTATTTGCAGATCATTACTGCTTTGAAAACAAAGGGAGAGTGGAGAAGTGGATTGAAAACGTCTCAGAGTCAAAAATACCTTGGTTGGAATCCCATCTCTGACACAAGTACTGACTGTATGCTCCTTAGTAAATTGAGCTTTCAGAACACTTTAAAACTCCAGGTTGCAGAGGACATATTCATCTACAGTGGTAGATAAAATTTCCTCAGTAGGAGTATCTTATAATTATGACATTAAAAAAACACACTCTCCTCCCCCCCCCCCCCAACCCAAATTTAAAAGTTACTGGAACTTCCATCTCTAGCAGATGGGTCAGAGATGAAGACTGAGTATACCAAAAAAGCTAGTAAGTCAACAAGAAGATTGTACTCCATTCACAGAATGTCAAATTCCCTACAATTCTTCCCTGATACAGTAATTGCAAAAATGAGGCTGAGCTGCATCAGTATCAACTGTGTGGGGGCAGAGTGAGGAGAATTGGAACGGTCAGCCCAGTTAGTTATGCATGTCTTCCTAGGCCAGGAGCCAAACACTTGTTTGCTTTTCTGTGTGATGGTGCACAAATGTCCAGGGCCCTATTTAACCTTCTCTCATCTCAAGCCTGACTGGCCAAATAAACATTTCAGAATATCAACTCACTACCATGAGAATAAAAGGAGCAGAGATCCTGAAACTCAAATAGGAGCAATAGTTATACTCAGGTCCTTTTCCTTGAGATTCATGTGAAACCTCTGAATCCCAGAATTTCAGACTTTGAAGGCATCTTTATTATTGTTGTTTCATTTCAGCTATGGGTTGGCATTTCCTTATTTTACAGACGAGGAAAATGAGGCAAACAGAGTTAAATGACTTGCTTGGGTCATTTAAGTGTATGAAATCAGATTTGAACTTAGGAAGATGAGTCTAATTTCAGTCCCAGCACTCTATCCACTGTGCCTCCTAATTATCCCTGAAAGAAACCTTAGAGGCAAGTTATTTTGATATATACCTGTCCAAGAATGCTGCTTTAAAAAAATATATATTTGTTTCATTCTAAAATTAAGAAATAAAACAAGAATTTCCATAACATAGTAAAATAAAAAAGACAATTATATATGAAACTGCAAATATTATGTATAACTTGCTATTCCTTTGAAATATATAATAAAGTTATCATATAGTTTTCCTTTTTCTCTCCTTTTTTCTTCCCTCTTCATCCCCTAGAGATGGTTACCAATAAACACAAATATATGTGTATATATATGTATATACATGTGTATGTGTGTAAAACAATGTTATACATACTTCTAGTCATCTATTCTTTCTCTGGATACAGATGCTGCCTTCCTTTATCTGTGCTTTGTAGTTAATTTTATAATACTCAAAGAATACTTCTACAGAATCCCAAGAAATGGTTGTCCAATCTCTACTTGAAAGAAATCCAGTGAGGGGAAACTGGCCATCTTCCAAGGCAGCTCATTTTACTCTCCATTTCTAATTATTAGGAAGTTTCCCCCTTCTAACATCCAGCCTAAATCTTCCTTCTTGCAACTTCCACTTTTTGGCTGCTGGTTCTGTCTCTGGGGCCAATCCAAACAAATATAATCCTTCTTGCACATGACAGCCTTCAAATATTTGAAAACAGCAATTGTGCTTTCCCCTAAGCCTTTTGTTCTCTACACGATAAACATCCCACTTTCCTTTAACTCATCCTCATATTGGATAAACATTCTTAATTCCTTCAGGCCATTCTCAGATGGAATGGTCTCCAGTTTATCATCATTATTCTTCAAGCATAGCTCGCAGAACTGAGCACAATGGCTCAAATGAAATTTGGATAGGGCAGGGGACAGCACAGCTATCACCTCCCTTTTTCATAGACATGATACTTCTTTCTAACAATGTCTGAGACCAGTTTGATATTTTAGGCTGCCAGGCTCTACTATGACCAGAATTGAACCTAGAATCCAATAAAACTCTTGAGCATGGTAATGAGCATGGTGGTTTTGCCATGCTGCCCACATTCTGTATTTGTGTGGTTGATCTTGGAACCCAAGTGTAGGTTATATTAATCACTGTTTAAGTATTGGCTTTAGTTCCTTGTTTCCCTGCCTTCAGCAGGGATGTGTGGATAAATCTTGAACAATAAACTCTCAAAAAAGAAATACATAGGTAACACTTTTGAATTTAATCTGCATTTTCTCCATTACTCTCTTAAATCTAGACTATAAAAACAATAAACCAAACTCTGACTTATAGTGTTTGCCAATTTCTGATGTATAAATGTTCATCCTAAACATTCAATAGGTCCCCAGAGCCATTTTGAGCCAGTTCTAGCAAGCCCTGAATATAGTTCTGGAAACAAATTCAGGGCAGTTGTCCTTCTAAACAATACGGTACAATGGAGAAAGCATTGGTTCCCATCATGGCTAGATCTCTGCCATACAAAGTGTTATCAATCATTTAAACTATCTGAGCCTTAGATTCTTTATGGGAAAAGTGAGAGCAATCATATTTGTATTGAGGCTTCTGATTTAAGAAGACCTAACATATATTGGCAAGTCAATTAACATCCCAGTGTCCCAGAAAACTCTGAAAAAGTACTATAAATTGTAGATAGATGGTCAATGTGCATTATAGAGGGCATTTATTCACTGGAACTTCCTTATACTAATGAAATTATATCTGGAACAATAACAAGTACTTGTATTATTTGAGAATCACTGTAAAGAAAAGATTTTTAATGAGATTTTTTTGTTCTTAACTTGACAAAAATCAATATAAACATTCCATATACATGACAGAAAAAGAGGACAAAATATGAAATTAAATCTTCATTGCATACAAATTGATTTTTTTTAAAAAGAAGTATATTCTAAATTCAGCACATCAGTTCCAAAATTGTCCTATATGTCTGCATTTTCCTCTGAACCTATTTTTGCTCTCTTCTCCCTGCTTTAAAAAAATGCTTTGTTGACACTATTTTCTTACTTTTTTTTGGCATCACTATTACTAGTTCTTTCCCCCAAAATTTTAAAAACAGTCCTTTGAAACAAGTTGGCATAGTCAAGCAAAATCAACATATTGGGGACTTTTGAAAATGTATTTTATTCTGTGCTTCTCTAGTCCATCATGCCTTTCTGCTAAGATGGGGAATATGCTTTATTATCAGTCCTTTGCAATTGTGGTTGGTCACTGTATTCTTTAGCATTTTTAACTCTATTAAAATTGGTTTTCTTACAATATAAATGGCTCTCCTTGGATCTGCTTATTTCATTCTGTATGGTTCATATATGCATTTTCAGGTCCTTCTGAATTCATTCATTTCATGATTTCTTAAATTGTACTAATATTTAATTCATTGCATTATTAATGAAATTGTGAACTGATCTAGCCATTCTGGAGATCAATCTAGAGTTATGTCCAAAGGGCTATAAAACTGTGTGTATCCTTTGATCCAGAAATGCCAGTTGTGGGCCTGTATTCCAACGAGATTATAAAAGCCAGAAAAGGATTTATATATGCAAAAAGTTTGTAGCTGCTCTTTTTGTAGTGACAGAGAAATGGAAATTGAGTGGATGCCCATAAGTTGGTGAATGACTGAATATGTTATGGTATATGTATGTTATGGAATATTATTATTCTATAAGAAATGATCAGCAGGATGATTTCAGAAAGGCCTGGAAAAACTTACATAAGTTGATGCTGAGTGAAGTGAGCAGAATCAGGAAAACATTGTATACAGCAATAGAAAGATTGTATGATGACTTGGATCTTTTCAGCAATCGTGATCTGAAGCAATTCCAAAACATATTGGATGGAAGGAGTCATCCACATCCAGAGAGAAAAATTGTGGAGACTGAATGCACATTGTTTTTCTTTCTTGTGGTTTTTCCTTTTTGTTCTTATTTTTCCTTCCCCAACATGACTCATATGGAAAATGTTCAAAATGAATGTACATATGTAACTTAAAAATTAAATAAAATTTAAAAATATATAATATTCTTTTTGCTTGCCATAATTTGTTTAACTATTCTCCAATTGAGGGGCACCCCACCTTCAGTTTCCAGTTTTTTCTACAATAAAAAGTTTTGCTATGAACATTTTTGAATATGTGATTCCTTTTCCTTTTTCTTTTGTTTCTTCTGGGGCACCACATGACTTGGAGAATTGCTGCATCAAAAAGTATGTAATTTAGTGACGTTGCAGGTATAATTCTAAATTGCTTTCCAGAATGATTTAATCATTTACAGCTCTCCTACATCTATTAGTGTGTCTGTCTTCCTATAGGTACTTCAAAGATTCTTTGTTGGTTTTTTGTCATCTTTATCAATTGAATGTAAGATGGAAGCTCAAAATTTTAGGTGTTTGCATTTCTCTTATTATTAATGATTAAGGGCCATCTCTAGTCATCCTGATCTATATCTGGCCACTGGACCCAGAAGACTCCAAAGGAAAAAGTGAAAGTGGTGACTTTGCACAGCTCCCCCTTCACTTAAATCCAGTTCACTTGCATGTCACCTCCCTGATGTCATGAATGAAGGACAGAAACATCATTATTAATGATTTAGAACTTTTTTCAGTTTGCTAAGTTAATCAACTAGTACTTATTACATACCAACTTCATGCCAGTCACTGTGTTAAAGGCTAGGAATCCAAAGAAAAGTAAAAGTCCCCACTCCCTGGGGAAAAATGGAGGGCCAGGCATGGGGGACAGACAGGGAAAATGCTTAGTTACAAGATGGTGTCATCTTGTGTGAGGAACAGCAAGGAGGTCAGTGTCACTGGCTCACAGAATATGTGAGGAGATGTAAGATATAAAAAGCCTGTACAGGTAGGAAGGAACCAGGTTACAGGGTGCTTTAAAAGCCAGAGATAACAATTTATAATTGGTCTTCAAGAAAAGGGGGAGATCTCTGGAGTTCATGGAATAGAGGGAGCAACACTGTTAGATCTCTGCTTTGGGAAGATCACTTTGACAGTTGATTAGATAATGGATTACAGTCAAATGAGACTTATAGAAGGAAGATCAGTTAATTAGGATCCTAGTTCAGTAATCCAGGTGTGAAATGATGAGAACTTGTATCCAGGTGATGGCAGTGTCAGCAGAGAGAAAGGGGCATTTATCAGGGACATTATGAAGGTAGAAATTATAAGACTTGGTAACTTTCAACATAGAGTTGTTGATAGATTATTTTTCTTTTGAGAATTGTCTGCTTCATGTTTAACCTATATTGGATTGCTTGCTGTCTATGGGAGGAGGTAAGAGGAAGGGAGGGAGAAAAATTTGGAACACGAGGTCTTGCAAAGGTGAAATTTTTTATTATTTTTCTGGTTATACATATATATTAACTTTTTAAATACACATTTCTTTATGAATCATGTTGGGAGAGAAAAATCAGAGCAAAAGGGAAATACCACAAGAGAAAAAAAATAGGAAAAAAAATTGAACATAGCATATATTGATTTACATTCAATCTCCATAGTTCTCTTTCTGGATAAAGATGGCATTTTCTATACAAAGCTTATTGGGATTGCCATGGATCACTAAACCACTGAAAAGAACCAAGTTTTTCTTATATGATCATTACCCAATCTTCTTGTTACTGTGTACAACGTATTCCTTGTTTTGCTTGTTTCATTCAGCATCAGTGTGCATAAATCTTTCCAGGCCTTTCTATAATCAGCTTGTTTATCATTTCTTATAGAAGAGTAATATTCCATTATTTTCACATATCATCACTTATTCAGCCATTCCCCAATTGATGGGCATCTACTCATTTTCCAATTCTTTGCTACCACAAAAAGAGCTGCTATAAACATTTTTGTACATGTAAATCTTTTTCCCTCCTTTATAATTTCCTTGGTATACACTCCCAGTAGAGGCATTGTGGGGTCAAAGGATATGCACAGTTTTATAGCCCTTTGAGTATAAATTGCTCTTTAGAATGGTTGGATTGTAAAGGTGGATGTTGAAAACAACCTTTGCATGTATTTGGAAAAATAAAAAAAACTATTTTAAAAAGAGAACTGACTACTTATAATGCTTATTCTATTGAGGAATGGCTCTTGACATATTTTAATCAATTCCTTACATGTCTTAGATATCAGATCTTTATCAGAGAAACTTGGGGGGCAAAATTTTTTTCCCCAGTTATCTATTTCCTTTCTAATATTAGCAATTTTTATTTGTCTTCATTTATTTTTCATTTTTTATGTAATCAAAATTATCTATTTCATTTCCAATAATCTCTCTCTCTTGTGTTGTCAAGAGCTTCCTTATTCATAGTTGTAAAATATGCTTTTCTGAGGCAAATATTTTGTCAACTTAAAGTATCATATAAATGCATTATTGCTTATACTATTTCTTTACCAGTCTTGGACTTTACTTCCTAATTAGAACTGCCAATTTAACTCTTTCTTCTTTGAGATCGATTTCCTTATTGGAGAAGACAGAAGCAAGGTAGGGGTTGAATAATTCCACTTTCTTTCTGCCATTTGGTGACTGAGTGCTGCTTGCCTGATTCAACCTCTGAGACTATCTTCCTTTTATTTGTGTAGTGTCTATTTTAACTCACTTTGTGTTGGGTCTTGTGGTAGGTAGTGAGGGGAGGCAGACAAACGTTAGATCAGGTCCTTGTCCATGCAAAGATCACATTTTTTTTTCGTTTAATTTTATTTTTATTTTTTTTAATTTAATTTTATTTAATAATAACTTTGTATTGACAGAATCCATGCCAGGATAATTTTTACACAACATTATCCCTTGCAATCACTTATGTTTCGTTTTTTTCCCCTCCCTCCCTCCTTCCCCCCCTCCAAGATGGCAAGCAGTCCTATATATGTTAAATATGTTGCAGTATATCCTAGATACAATACATATTTGCAGAACCAAACAGTTCTCCCGCTGCACAGGGAGAATTGGATTCTGAAGGTAAAAATAACTCGGGAAGAAAATCAAAAATCAAATAGTTCACATTCATTTCCCAGTATTCCTTCTTTGGGTGTAGCTGTTTCTGTCCATCATTTATCCAATGAAACTCAGTTAAGTCTCTTTGTCAGAGAAATCCACTTCCATCAGAATACATCCTCATACAATATTGTTGTCGAAGTGTATAATGCAAAGATCACATTTTAAAGGGAGAAATGACAGCCTTTTTAAAAAATAATTATAATTTTTTATTGACAGTGCATATGCATGGGTAATTTTTTACAACATTATCCCTTGCACTCACTTCTGTTCCAACTTTTTCCTTCCTTCCCTTCACCCCCTCCTCTAGATGGCAGGCAGTCTTATACATGTTAAATATGTTATAATATATCCTAGATACAATATATGTGTGCAGAACCGAACAGTTCTCTTTTTGCACAGGAAAAATTGGTTTCAGAAGGTAAAAATAACCTGGGAAGAAAAACAAAAATGCAAGTAGTTCACATTCATTTTCCAGTGTTCTTTCTTTGGATGTAACTGCTTCTGTCCATCATTGATCAATTGGAACTGAATTAGAGCTTCTCTTTGTCGAAGAGATCCACTTCCATCAGAATACCTCCTCATACAGTATTGTTTTTGACGTGTATAATGATCTCCTAGTTCTGCTCAAGAGAAATGACAGTCTTAAAAGTTTTTTTTTCTGTTTTCCTTGACATTTTCTTCAAGTCTTTGTTCATATTAGAGTTTAACCTCTTTGTTCCCACTGTAACAGATTTCTAAATTTGATCTCCTTAAGTATCCCTAATTGACATTATCTTTCTAAAAAAAAAAAAAATTAGAGAAGGCCCTTACTTATTTTCTTTAGCTTCCTTCCTCTTTTCTTTTTCTTTTTTTTGGGGAGGGGTATTTATTTATTTTTTTAAAAAGAGGAAAAATCATTGTCATATGCATAGCATACACTTTTTTTTTATAGGATTGTTATTTGTTTTTCATTTTCAAAGAGGGCCAATGATACTATGTGGTGATGTTTTGATTTGCAAGTGAACTGAATTTAAGTGAGGCAAAATTTTCCAAATTTGTCAACCTTATTATCACTTCCTACATCCAAGTCTAGTGGTGGGACAAAGGTCAGAGCAACTGGAGAGTGCCTGGGATTGGCGTCTTCGATGTCTGACTAATGATTATAATGTCTGTCTAAGCACTCCACAGCACCTGTTTCAGCTGCCTACATGGACACTGGAATAGTGTGTTCTCATCTGTCCATTCCTCCAGGCTTATCCAATGAAAGCATTTGAGACTTGTCAGTTACCCTCAACCTAGGTTTAGCCCATCTGCTGAGAGGATTTTATCAGATTGTAGCCATTGTATTCTTGGGAGTCACTGGGTCTATGACCAATAAATTGGTCATTATTGGACAGTCACTCAGAATGTTAACTCATCAGACTTTAGGTACTTAATAAATTCTTGTTGAATTAAGCTAATTGGATCCCTTCTGAGCCCTAGGTGATTCAGTAATATGTAAGGAAGGCAGGACAGGGATTATTTTTTCTGTTTTACAAATGAGAAAACTGAGACTTACAGAAGTTAATGAACATGTCTTTCAGTTATTTTAAAATTTATTATTTAAATAGATTTCATTGAGATCTTTTGCTTTTATATCACTTACATTTTTACTGGATCCTATTCCTTACCTTCTCAACACCATCTCTTTTTTTCAAATAATTTAAAAAGAGGAAGAAAACTAAAAGAAATCAGCAAAATCAATTGACTCATGAAAAAGATCTGACATTACATGCAATGCTCCAACCTGTGCCCCTATTTCTGCAAAGGAGTAGTTTTCCAAGAGGAAAAAAAAAAAAAAAACTTGAGTTCAAATTTGACCTCAGAGACTTACTATGTGTGACTCATCTGGGCAAGACTAAGTATCTGTCTCAGTTTTCTCAACTATAAAGTGTGAACAATAATAGTACCTACCTCCTTGTTATGAAGGTCAAATAAGGTAATGTTTGAGTCTGGCACATGGTAGGGTCTTAATAAATACTTGTTTCTTTTTTTCCTTTTTCTATCTCTTTTTTGATGACAATGTTGTAATTTCACAGCATTCTTTTTTGATTGCTCCATTCATTTAAATTATTATGGTCATTGTAAATAATGTTTTCTTGGCTTTGCTTACTTCACTTTTCATAATTCATATACATCTTTTCTGGATTCTCTATACCTTCCAGTTCTAACATTCTCTAATTCTTAGATTTGTCCAAAGTTACAGAGTATTCTCTGTGGCACCTTTGTGATTTGGAAAACCATGTATAATTTTTTGTCCCTCCCTTCAAACCAGAAAAGTCTGAATTTTCTTTTCTTCGGGGTATTTATGGTACTTTATTGTAAAATTGGATTAAGTATTTCATCATAGGCTATATTTGCAATACTATTCATATAT
Source organism: Antechinus flavipes (assembly GCF_016432865.1). Lineage (NCBI taxonomy): Eukaryota > Metazoa > Chordata > Mammalia > Dasyuromorphia > Dasyuridae > Antechinus > Antechinus flavipes. The sequence goes on from NC_067399.1 coordinate 370,593,520, forward strand.
TTTGTGCGTTTCTGAGTTTCTTGTCATGTTAGCTTTTGTGTTTTCTGTGGCTTTTCCAAATTCCCATTTGATTTCTTATGCCTATCCATGATATATTGAAACCATGATGGAGAAAATCATGATGTGGAAGGATAACTGTACTATTTCCTTCCCTCAAATAATTTCTGTGATCATCCTTATAGAAAAATTTTAGTACATGATAAATGCCCCCCAAATCTTAGTGTAACTGAATTGAATTAAAGCTTCAAACTGCACTGACTTTTGATACATTCTACTTAAGAGCTTAAAAAAAAACCCAAAACAACCCAGAGCAGAACATAGAATTTCAGAATTACATCTTTAGAATAAGAGAATTATAGATGTCAGAGTTAGGAAGCTCTAGCTTTAAAATTACCTCCCAGCTGCTCAAAATTCTTAACTGTCTGGATAATGCCTCAAAAGTTCAATTTTCTTAGCTTCTATTCAAGGCCCTCTCCAAATGAACACTATTCTTTTTCTAGTTTCATCTCACACTACTTTTGGCCATGTGTTTTTGTCTATTGCTTTTAAAGTTTTGCCTTCTGGACAAATCTAATTTCTCTTGTATGACTGTACTATAATTATTTAAGAGGACTGTCGCTTTAACCTTAAGTTTTTACTTCTTCAGGCTAATTATCTTCTCTGTCTCTCTTTCTATATCTCTTTGTCTATGTAACTATCACCTCCCTGACCCCCCCCCCATTTTTTAATTCCCCATCTCCCTATTTGACTAACTCATGTAGACTAGAAGTGCTATGACCAATTAGGGGCCTGATTCCACTAGTGATTAAATGATTGAACTTCTCTTACCAGGGTCATTTTGCTACTTCTTGAATAGGCGGGTGTCCTCCTTCTCTTGTCATATTGGTGTCAGATCATATTGGTGGTAGAAACACCTAAGAAATAGAATAGGGGATCAGTGTAATAGGTTGGGTTTACAAGACACAATAATCAATGATTATAGTAATCTAGTGTTTGATAAACCCAAAGACTCCAGCTTCTGGGATAAGAACTCACTATTTGAAAAAGATTGCTAGGAAATTTGGAAAATAATATGATAAAGACACCCAACTGGTTTTAAATTCTACTGTGGCTCAGAACTCCTGAGCTCAAGCAATCCACCAGATTTGATCTTCCTCTTAGCAGAGGTGAGAGACATGAACCACCATACCCAGTCATTATCTCCAGTTCTTCACAATCTTTGGAGCTATTCTAGCTTATCATTGTTCTTTTATCATGGAACTCATAAGAATATAATAATTCAAATGAAATAGACACTGGATCTATTATCTCCCTCATTCTGGACACTACGCTTTTTTCTCTCAATTCAGCTTAAGATTGCTTTGATTTCTTTGACTGCTCTATCACAGTTAACTCTATATTGAAGTGTACTACAATTTTCAGATCTTTTTGCCAATAACTGTTGTCTAAGTGATGAAATACCAGGTTCTGGGAAAGCTGTTTGGAAGGTGAAAAACTTACAAAGGCTTCTCGTAGCCACAAGGAGTCCTTTTATTTCATAAAAAGGACAAAAATGGGCAGATCAAGCCCATTTAGCAGTTGGCTGTGAGTGAAGGGACACTCTTTAATAAAAATCAGTGCATCTATTCAGGGGAAGGAAGGATCTCTTATCTGCAGGATCCTTATTGATCTGTTGGTTTTCCCAAGCTTTAGTCATGTTGACAAGATAACAAGTCCCAGGAATGTGACCTCCCTTTGTGTGTGATAAGATTGACAATGGTTAGTGTTCTCATTATTCCTAAGGATTATACCACATTATAACCATGTTTTTCCCATCTGATTATTCTGTGCTATACCTCAAACACCTCATTTGGAACTAGGAATTGCTCTCCTAAATCACATCAGTTTGGCATTTTCTTCTCTAGCTTATTTTACAGATGAGAAATTGAGGCAAATAGGATTAAATGTTTTACTTGCCCAGGGTCACACAGTTAGTAAATGTTTGAGGCTGGGTTTTTTGAACCCATATATATAAGATGTTAGAATGTAGGTGACTCAGTGGATCAAGTGCCCAATCTGAAGTCCAGAAGACCTGAGTTGAAATGGGGTCACAAAGAGTTGAAACTGAAAAGACTCAACTACAACAGATATTGTTCTTGTCCATAAAAAACACCATCCAATTAGGTTCATTCTCTTGGTATGATCTGTTTTTTGGTATGATGTATTGTGAGGTTTTTTTGGATTCTAATTTTGTTATGTAGTATATTAGCTATATTTTCAAAATTAGTGCTATTTTCAAATTTGACAAAAATGTAATTTATACCTTCATGTAAGTTATAAATACTCTGAGTACTCTGCCCCAATTCAAAGGTCACTCTCTGTCTCCCCTCCCCCCACAAAGATCTTCATTTCTTTTGGTTCATATTATTGGTGTTCTGTCTCCTCATTGAGCTGTGAGAGATCACAGGTATTTCTCATCTAATCTTTGAATCTTTCTCACACCTAATACAATGTTCTACCCACCTTAAAAGTCTAATGTTTGTTGAATTAGTCTCATTATGAGAATTGAATTCAATGACTTGAAACTAGTCTAATGCCACAGATCTTATAGCTGAATGATAAAGTTATATAGAGTAATAGAAAGAGTGCCACATAACATTAAAAGACCTAAGTCTTCATTTCAATTACAGTATTAATTTGACATTTTATCTCCACAGGCAAGTCATTTCCTCTTTCTGAGAATCAATTTGTCAACTATAAAATGAAGAGGTTGGACCTAATGACCTCTGACATCATATCCCTCATGACGTATATCTCTGACTTGCCATGATTTTAAGGATGTACTTCAATATGTTAGTAATCCCATGATCTCATTGAGAATGTAAAAATTCCTACTTTAAACACTTACCAGCTGTGATACCATGAGTCAGTCAGTCAGAGATGTGTGGGTAAATGTTTAAAAACTAGCTTTCTGAAAAAAAAAAATTATTGGAAGGAGAGACTTTTAAGTTTAAAAAGCATTATTGAAATTTTTTCCCTAACTTCCTTAAGTCTAGACAATCAACAAAACAACAAATCAAACCCTAATTTGTAGCATTTGTTGATTTCTGAGGTAGTAAATTTGAAAATTTAATGAGCAGATTTCAGGAGCATATAGGACACCCCTGCAGACACTTACTCCCTCAGAGAACTAGTTTCCTCTTTTGTAAAATGAAGACAATTTCTGCATTATCTATCTCTTAGGATTGTTGTGAAGAAAGAATTTTGCAAACCTTGAATGTAATTTAAATGTAATATGAACTAAATATTATAACCCATTTATGTCTTATTCTACCAATAAGGACCAGTTCTTGTCCACATTCTCCCACAGGTTCCACATAAATTCTAGTCGGCGTACTTTCCTTCAGCTCTTTTTACATTTTATGGGTGTAACCTTTGTTTCACTCAGTTTGTCTATCTGTCATACCTGGCAATCATTTATGCTTGATGACTATTTAAAAGGAAACAGCTTCTGTATCATATAAGCCTGTTTCTATAAGGAGCCACTTTCATTAGGCCAAAGTTCACTATTGCAAATCAGGAAAATCATGAGATTTCACAATGGTGGAATCTTAGAAAGATGGAACTGAGGGACAGAAGACAAAAGGTTCTCACTGATAGCTATAGAGAACCAAGGGCTTAATTTTTGCCCCAGCTAGATATGGACAAGATAGAAGACAACTCCTTTCATAACCTCCCCAGTGAATAGCCACCAGCACAAATTGATGCTTAAAATAAATTTTATTCATACTTTTAGTTTTCTTTTTTTTAAATAGCTTTTTATTTTTCAAAATATATGCAAAGATAGTTTTCAACATCCATGCTTGCAAAACCTTTTTTCCCTTTCTCCCTCCTCCCCTCTCCCCTAAGCAACATATAATCCAATATAGGTTACGCAAATGCAGTTCTTCTAAAACAAGAAAAAAAAGGCAAGCAAACAAACATCAATAATAACAACAAAGGTAAAAATACTATATTGTAATCCACATTCAGTCTACATAATCTTCTCTAGATGCAGATTATGCCTTTTGTTTTCACATTTCTAGATACATACCCACATTCCAACTACCACATCAGAACCCTTCTTCACATTAAAGAAACATTATTAAGCCAAAACAGCCAATTCTATCTCTCTATATCTATCTGTCTGTCTGCCTATCTGGCTGGCTATCTATCTCTGTTTATCTATAGATAATTTATCTTTGTTGTAATTCAGTTGTATATGACTCTTTATGATTCCTTTTGGGGTTTTCTTGGCAAAAATACTGGAGTAGTTTGCCATTTCCTTCACCACTTCTCTTTACAGATGGCAAAATTAAGGCAAACAGGATTAAGTGATTTTCCTGGGATCACACAGTATCTGAGGAGGACTTGGACTCAGTTAAGTCTTCCTGACTTCAGGCTTAGTGCTCTAAGGATTGACTTAGGATGTAGAGAGTTCTTCCCATTTCTGAGCACAGGTTTGATGATAACTTCTGAGAGGCTGAACAAAATGCTTTCTGAATTCTCCTTCAGCTTCGAAATTTTGAGAATTTATAACTAGGTTTATTGATTGTGTGATGATATGGGAAAAGCACTGGTCCAGCGTAAGAGTCAGGACACTAGGGGTCTTGTCTCAGTTGGGCCATTTTCCTGTCTCTGGGACTCATTTTTATCCTCTATAAAACAAGGATGATAATTTTTGGTTTAAGTATCTCACAGGATTGGTATAATTGCCTTTGCTGGAGCTGGTATTTGCTAATGGAGTGGGGCTTTTAGTGTAAAGTTTTGTGGTAAAGTTTTCAAAAAATTCATTCTTACCCACCAATTTTCATATTTGCAAAGCAAAACTTCATTTGAGTCCAAAATGATGGGAATGTTTCAAACAAAACAGGAAAATAGGAGCTTGTGTGAGTGTGAAACTAATTTGTGGAGAGACAGATTAGTGAGAGGTGAAAAGAGAGCTCAAGAAAAATTCTGCTTCCTAAAGTTTGCTAAGCCCCACTGCATTCAGCCTGCTAAGCAGGCAGGTCCTTACTGGTCTCTATGTAATCCCAATATTTGGCAAGGCTTGCTGTATGTCCTGAGGAGTGCAGTCCATCTCAGGCAATCTGCCCAGGGAAGAAAACCCGCTTTAGTTTCTTCTGCCATTCATTCCACTAGCATTTAATATGCAAGGAATTGTGGGAGAGATAAAGATATACAAGATCCTAATCCCACCCTCAGGGAGCTTCTAGTCCAGGGGAGACAAATAGCAATCTTAGGGCTCAGGCTTTGCCTGAGTTAATTCACAGAATGAGGGAGAGAGAGGAGAAGGCCATACAATCTGTAGAATACAGAGATAAATAAAATTTCCTACTTACAGCCTAGTGAGTGATATAATGAACAGCAATCCCAGGCAGTACTACCCAGTGAGACAAGCATAGGACTGTGGACATTCTATTGGGAATGGCAGAGAGAACAGGAAAGACTCTCTGGAGGAGCTGACACTTACTGAGGTTTGAAAGAACTGGAGAAATATGGGGAAAGGAGAGAGGATTGCGGAGAAAGAACATACCAAGAGTAGGGAACTAGGTGGGTAATTGAATACAGGTAATGGGAATTTAGTCTACTTTGATTGAGGCATAATTTATAGGCTCATGGAATTTGAAGCTAGTAGAGACTTTATGTTCAATTGTTTTAGTTGTATCTGATTCGGGATGATTCCATCTGGAGCTTTCTTGACAGAGATACTGACGTGATTTTGAAGAGGTTCTCTAAGTAATTGGATGGGTTTGGCTAAGAAAGACTGAAGTATTGTCGGAATTACTCCCTGAGGCAAGTAGGGAAGAGCACTGATGGGAATTAGTTTAACTTTATACACCTCTGTAGAGGTCCTCCAGTCAGAAATCCAAATTATGTCAAGCCCCTGAGGCTAAATTTCCCCTGTAAATCGGTCCATGGCTCACACTACCTTTGCTGAACCCCTTTTGGGGCAGTCTGCCACTGCCACTCTGCCTCATGGTGTCTTTCCCCTCACCCCTCCTTCATTCGCCATGGTGTTTTTCCTCTTATTCCCCCTACCATGTCTCATGGTGTATTTCTCCTTAGAGCTAACTATCTCTTTTAGTGCGTTAAATCCCTTTTAGGATTCAGGCTGCCAATCAGTGGTGTGCTCCCATCACATGGAATATTTCCTTTCTCCTAGTTTATTGTGAGTTCCATTAGTGAACTTGTCTTTTCCCTTGTTAATTGTTAAAACCCCTTTCCTTGCTAACTATATGTATGCTCTCCCAACTCTTTCATTTTTACTATTCCTGGTGTCTATTATATCCCTTCATTTTGTCTGTAGCCTCTTCTCCTAAATAAACCTATCTTTTGCCAAAGAGAATGGCCATTGAGAATTCTTCACATGCCCAAACCCCAACATTTGGCGCCTACCCCAATCTGATTATTCTGTGCTATACCCCAAACACCTCATTTGGAACTAGGAATTGCTCTCCTAAATCACATCAGTTTGGCATTTTCTTCTCTAGCTTATTTTACAGATGAGAAATTGAGGCAAATAGGATTAAATGTTTTACTTGCCCAGGGTCACATAGTTAGTAAATGTTTGAGGCTGGGTTTGAAAGCAGTTCTTCCTGACTCCAGGATGTATCCTCTGCCCATTGTAGGACCACTCCTTTAATTATTTGTCTGAGGAAACCAAGGCCCAAATTAGAGAAGTGACGTGGGACAAGAGGATATGTGGTTCTTAAGCAGTAAAACTAGGTTTTGGACTACAAATTTAGTACTCTTTTTGCTATATTGCATGACCTATTCAGTGTGGGAACATTTTACAAAGTATTCCCTAAAATCTTAGTGCAGTTTTAAGTTATTAAGGTTTAAACTTTAATGTCAAATTAATATCTTATTATATATTAAAGCTTGTTTTAATATTAATATGTTAATATTAGTGTGTTAACATAAATTTATAATTTATTTAATATTAAAGCTTATGTAAGCTTAAAACTGGCCCTAGACTTTTGGGACAGCCTATACAAATTAGAAATAGGGTAGATAAATTTTGATGGAAGAAGAATCTGGAATATTTGGGACTGGTTTTTGTCGAAGTTAGGGGGAATAATAGGGAAGATTTGAATGGGATTTGTACAGATGGGAAGAATTCTGGGTGTCTGGCTTTGGTGGTCAGGATGAGAATTCAAGGTGCTCCTGGGGAAGAGTTGGGAAAGACCTCAGTTCCAGGACAAGTCTAACCATTCCTGGATTCTAAAATAGCCAACTCCCACACTATTGTTACATTTGGAGATCAGAAAGAGGATTAAATATGGTCTGTCTTATCCTAAAAGACAGATAGGACCAATCAGAGGAAGTCAAAGGGAGACAGAGCAGCTCAATAGAAGGAAGTACTTCCTAACAATTTCAGTTAACTAACAATAAAACTGACCGCCCTGTGAGAGAGTGAGTTCCCTGTCCATGCACTGAGCTGGAAGTTTAAAAGGGATTCCTATATTGCATAGTGGATTGGACCAGATAACTATTTTATACTGATTATCAAAAAGCTTCTAGTAACTTAAAACTGCACTAAGACTTTTGAGACATTCTGTATAGTGCCTGTATAATTCACAAACTACTTTCCTTCTAACATCACTGTAAGGTGGGTTTGACAAATATTATGATCCCCAGTTTATAGATAAGAGGAAAAAATTTAGAGAGTTTTAACTGACATGGTCACAATTACACAGCTAGGTTCAGACCTGAAACCACATTTCCTAATTCTAAATCTAAATATATAAGTCCAAATGTATGTTTCCTAGATGTCCTCTCAAATCCCTTTTAGGTCTGAGATTCTTTGACTCTATGGCACATACAGAACTCCTGAAATTCCTAGGCAAAAGAGTGATTCAGGGATCTTCCCGGGTTGAGTGGCTGTGGTTTGTAGGGACTACACTTTCCTAGAATCATAGACCTGGAAGGAAGCCACTCTTTCTTTGGGCTTCTGCAGGACCTGAGTCTAGGAGAGCAGAGGGGAAAGAGCACTGAATTTGGAGTCAGTGAATGTGGATTCCTAATCTTAAAGTAACTTATCCTTTGTCTAACTAGTCTTTGTTGCTCAGTCATTTTAGCTGTGTGACTCTTCATGATACCATCTGGATTTTTCTTAGCAAAGATACTGGAGTATTCTTCCTGATTTAGACCCAGCACTCTATCCACTGTACCACCTAGCTGTACCTAACTGGGCAAGTCCTTCACAACTCTAGGCTGAGCTCAGCTCCTCATCTATAAAACAAAGAGGCTAGATTCAGTGACTTATAAGGACTAGGAGCAATGTAGCCATCCAAAATACTATGACACAGACAGATGCATTGTACTTTGATCCCAACATAATGATGTCATTTTGGTCATCTTTTTTTTACTTTTAAAAATTAGCTAATTATTTTATTATTAATTTTTCCCCTGAGGCAATTAGGGTTAAGTGACTTGCCCAGGGTCACACAGCTAGGAAGTGTTAAGTGTCTGAGATCGGATTTGAATTCAGGCCCTCCTGACTTCAGGGCTGGTGCTCTATCCATTGTGCCACCTCGTTGTCCCTATTTTGGTCATCTTTGGGACTGAAAGCACAATAATGAAACTAGAAAGACAGCTGCTAAAGTGCTTTCTCAAGATTCTAAGATTCTATGAGGTCTCTTCCAGTTTCAAACTCTGATCTCCCAAGTCCCTGCCTTCTAAATCCTGAAACGTTGTGAGCGACATTGAAAACTCTTGTATCCATGTGGATCCCTGTTCTTGGATGTGGCTACAGCATCCCAGTCTTGGCACTAAAGAGCCTGAGGGAGTGTCATTGGTCCTAAAAGAACCCTTGGCTGTGTATTTGTCACTATAATCAGTCCTCTTAATGAACAACTTGTATTATCTGAACATAGTTGAGCAAACTCCATTATCTCTGCATGTTTCTTGGCTGGTGCTGTTGGAAATGAGCAGAAATGGGTAGCGTAGAACAGACAAGGTTAGGTAGCTGTTCAGAAAAAAGCCAGAAGGGATTGAAGATGAGGTTTTTCCAAGGAGGGAGGGAAGATGCTGAGGACTCCCCTACCATGGCTTTCCTGTGGCAGATGGAGTATAAGAGAAAAGGCCATGGGATGTCATTACTACCTGTGAGAAGAAAAGGTGAGAAAATGAATTGTGGCAACTATGGCAACATATCATTATCGCACTGCCCACAGCAGAATCTTCTGCTAACTAGAGGATTCTGGCTTCCTTCCTGACTGCTGCTGTCTGCCAAGAGAACTCAAGAAAGGTGACTATGTGGTTTAGCCTAAAGAACAGAAGATTTAGGGGTGGAGGAGGGGAGGTGTGAAAGCTACCCTCGGGCTGTTGTTGTGGTTTGTTCTTTCTGTCTAGAAGAGAACCAAGATCTCCTGGAGGTGATACCAAGATATGCAAGTGAATTGGATTTAAGTGAGGGAGGGTTGTGCAAAGTCACCTGTTTCACTTTCCCCTCTAAAGTCAGATATAGATCAGGATGATCAGGATGACTGGAGATGGTCCTGGATAAAATGGGAGACCTTGGCCTTTTTTAGTTAAGGTCTCAGTTTGACTGAGGATGCAACCCACTCAGTGATTAAGGCTAGGTAGCAATTGAGGCAAAGAATTTCCTTTTTCACCTAATAAAACAAAAACAAATTTAATAAATAAATAAATACATAAACAAATCTGGGAGGGGAAGACTCTCAGGGTTTCTGGCTGAAGCAGAAATGATTGCTATTTAGATTATATGATGATCAATTCTGACAGAAGTGACTCTTTTCAATGGTGAGGTGATTTAATTCAGTTCCAATGGTCTTGTGATGAAGAGAGCCATCTGCACCCAGAGAGGATTGTGTATTGAATATGAATCACAATATAGTATTTTCACTTTTTCTTATTATTGTTTGCTTACATTTTGTTTTCTCACTTTTTTTTCCCTTCTTGATCTGATTTTTCTTGTGCAGCATGATAACTGTGGACATATGTATAGAAGAATTACACATGTTTAACATATACTGGATTACTTGCCATCTAGGGAAGAGAGTGAAGGGGAAAGGAGAGTGAAAAAAATTTGGAACCCAAGGTTTTGCAAGGATGAATGTTGAAAATTATCTATGCATATGTTTTGAAAATAAAAAGTTTTAATTTAAAAAGATTGCTATTTACATTTAATCTGAGTTAATCAGGATCCAAACTATGACCAATTGGGTGTTGGCCTGGGACCTATTGGTGGCCAATCAATGAGAATCAAAGTGGTTTGATTTAAGGCATGATCCTTAAGAAAGAAATCCAGACAGGAAACCTCAAGATATTTTGAGAGGGTTCAGAGATCCAAAAGCTTTTAGGATTTTCTGCAGGTGACTGATCATCAGGCAGTGTGTTGTGGTGGAAGGAGTCCTGGATTTGAATCAGAAAATGTGTATTCATATCTTTGTGACCATGGCAGATCCCTTAACCTCTCAAAGATTTAGTTCTCTCATCTGTAAATGATGGAATTGGTTAGATGATAAAATCCCTCCATGTGTACTGGGTGGGCAGAGGAGTATGTAGAATGCTATACTTGGAATCAAGAAGACCAAATCTAGCATCAGACACTTACTAGCTGTTGTGACCTGGACTAGCCACTTAACTCTGTGTCTCAGTTTCCTCATTTGTAAAATGAGCTGGAGAAGGACACGCCAAGCCACTGCAATGTCTCTGCCAAGAAAATACCAAATGTTATTATGAAGAGTTGGACATGATCGAACAACAACAGGGTCCCTCTATATCTAAATCTTATAATTTTATAAATCTGAATTATAGTGCAATTCTAGTCTGAACCACTTCTCTTCTCCTGTCTTTTTCCCCATTCCCTGCTACACATGCACTGGGGAGGCTGTCAGTGAATACTTGTGTAAGTAAGACTTTTGAACAGTAAATACAGGAGAAAGATAGGGATTGGTACTGATTCAATTATTTTTATTATATTTATTATAGGCCCAGTTTGTGCAAAGTCTGAGTTCAATGTTGAGTATATAGAGATTAAAAAAATGATATAGGAATAGACCAACAAAAAAGAGCAATGGTTTTGTTATCAGAGGTCTAATGCTACTTCTTCTGTGTTCTATCTGTGGGATCTTGGACAAATCAGTTAAGATCTTTCTTAGCTTCAGTTTTCTCAATTGAAAAAACCCCACGTTTTTATATAGCATTTTCAATACAAGTACCCTGTAAAGGAGTTGTGGGTATCATATTGCTATTATACATTTTCTAGAGGAAGAAATTGAAACAAAGAAATTAAGTGACATTCTCATGGTAACACAGTAAGTATAACTTTTGCATCTGCCTTCTCCCTTCTGACAGGAACAGACTGAGTATAAATTGGGAAGCTCATACAACTTCTTTCTCTAGCTTGTTTGTTCTCATCTAGGTGATTCTTGGAAATCAGTGAATGGCACTTACCTAAAAGGTAAGCTTCTATTTATAATTTCATAGGTTCAAACAGGTTTGATTCATGTTCTTGTTTATCCTTTGTTCATAAAGAGGACCAATGACAGTAGGATTTGCAAGTGAATTGGATTGAAATGAGGCAGAGCTGTGTAGTTATAAGCCTCTCTTTTTGTTCCAGAGCCATCAAAACCCAGTAGCAAGATATAAATCTAGGTGACTGGTGATGTCCCTGCTTTATGCCTTAGGGGGGCACAGAAAGGACTTGCACTTTATTCCATAGGTAGTTAAAAAAAACCCTTCTTTCTAATAGGCCTTTTCCTCGAGGAACCTACAGAGCCCTTTCAATATATAATTGTATCCTAGATATGGTCTCCAACAAGGAAAGAACTTAGGAACTGAGTAGCCCCCTGGTTAAATAAATCAACATTCTCTAGTACTTGCACAATTCATATGATTTGAAGTATTGCTCTGAGTGAAGTCCTAGTTATGGATACAAATCAGGATTTGTGCCTTTCATTCAGTCAATATAATGGTGCAGCTAGCTGCTTCCCACTGCATTTTGTCCCTAGTTTCTGTTCTCCTTTGAGCCACGGACACGATGTTCAGCTATACTTAATAGTTCCCATTCCCTGCCATAACCTACTCTTTCTCCTGAACTCTAGTTCCTCATGAACAATTATCTATTAGAAATTTTAGACTGGATGTTTCTTGGATATTTCCAGTCAATGTTCTCTAGGCATCTCAAACTCAACGTATTTTAAAATTTCTTTTATTATAGCTTTTTATTTACAAGATATAGGTATGGGTAATTTTTCAGTATTGACAGTTGCAAATGCTTTTGTTCCAATTTTTCCCCTCCTTACCCCCATCCCCTCTCCCAGATGGCAGGTTGACCAATACATGTTAAATATGTTGAAGTATATGTTAAATACAATATATGTATACATACATGTCCATACAAATCTCAAACAGAGCTCATGTCTCACTTGGATATACTACGTATTTGGGAGTTCTCTGACTGACTTCTTCACCATGCCCCTAGAAGCTCATAATTGGGATAATTCATCCTCTTGTAAGAGCTCATCAGCCTTGATCCTTTTTCTCATTAGTACCTTCTGCCTCTCTGATTGAAGGATGGGACCATGAGCTCCAAACCTCCTTCAAAGGGAGAGCTCAGCTCACACATCTCACGGTTCACCTGGCTGCACAACTTTGGGATTTCTCTGACTGACTTCTTTAGCATGCTGCCACTTCCCCTTCCCACCCCCAGCCTTTTTGTTTGCCTCCTTGGTTTATTAGATTGTAAGTTCTTTGAAGGCAAGGACTATTTTTTGGTATTTGCATCTCCAGCACTTAGCACAGTGTCTAGTTGATGGGCTTTCTTTCTTACCAAATCTACCTCTTATTTTTGAATTTTCCTAGTAACAATAATGAGTTAGGAGGATGTCCATTCCAAGCCTGTGAAGATATCCCTCAGTGGAATGGACAGATGAGAAAAATTTGCTTCAGTAGCTATGAAGGTGGCTGAAGCAGGCATTGTAGGATGCTTAGAGCATGGTCAGACATCAAAGACAACAAAATTATCCATTGCACCCCAGATCACAGCCAGTTGTCTTGACTTTCGTCCTGCTATTATACTCCAGTGACTCTAGAAGAGAAGGCAGCAATTCTGCCCCATTTAAATCCAGTTCACATCCCATGATGACATTGATCTTGAAAAGCTTTGCTACCACTTTGCTTGCTCAGACTGCCTGCTGTGAAAATATGTTACTCCTTCCTCCCCCTTAGGCTATATATTAAGAAAAAACTTTAGGACTGCAGTTTAGTCTGAAGCCCTTGGTCTAATCTGATTGAGAAACCTTAACGGTCTTTCTTTAACTATAAATTCTGAAATGATGACCTGAAATGAAATCTTTTTACATCATTCTTAGGTCCAACCAATTACTAAAGGGAGCGACCACATCAGCTCAGTGAGGAATCTTCCATGAAACTGGATGAGGTGATGATTAGACTAAGAGCTGGAATATCTTTTGATTAATTTAGTTAATGAAAAGTATCTTCTAACATCACCTACAATTAAGTTGAAAGAAGAATTTTTAAGGGAGTGATTAAAAAAAGATTGAATGTTTTAGGGAAATAATTCTCCAGGTGCACTGAAGGTTGTTACTATTGTTTCTTTTGATGACTACCCACACTCTGTACACTTGCTTAATCTTGACTGTAGAATTTTATCTTTTTTTTTTTCTCAAGCTCTACTGGGTGTGACTTGAAAGATGAGATATGACATTCCCACCTCACCCCTTTGCAGAAGTTTCTCATTGTACTTAATGTCAGATTTTCATGAATTTATCCATCAGTTTTGCTGATTTTTTCCTCTTCTTGTACTTTTTTTTTTTTTTTTTTTGGTCTTTAAAAATATCTGTTATATGGAATGGTTCCTCTAGCAGGGGCTAAAGGGAGTGGTACTGGGGAAAACTTTGGTGATGTAATAAAAAACAAAAGACTTTCATAAAAATGTAATTTTTTTTAAAAAAAGAAAAAGACTCTGTTAGAGAATTTTTTTTTCCAAAAGTAGAATAGCTCTGTTTTCTTTCAGATTTTTTGTTCTCTGTAAGAAAGCTTAGGTCAGATAATTAATAAATGTGTTTTTGAGAAACTAATGCATAAGTACAAAGGTTTTCTTCTATACTATACTTTTAGAGAAAATGGAATGGATTTAGAGGGGCTGATCTTGGTAGGGAGAAGCTCACCTCTTTATCAGAGAGTAGAATGAAGGAATGCATAGTGGAAGATAATGTCAAGGAGTTATGAGATGAAGAGAAGAGAAGAAGAAAGTCATAGTAAATTATTTTGAATTCTTTTGATAAAGTTGAAACTAGGTCCTCAGCTATTAAAGTGGGGCAAGGGAGGTTATGGGGAACTTAAAAAGTTCTTTCAGGGAGGTCTAGCAGTGGAATAACTCTTGATCATCTAACTCTTTTTGCCTGAGTCTCATTTCTTCTATATTCTACATCTCTACATTGGGCTGATGTTGGAATTTTCTCTTGTAATATCATTCATTCATTAAACATTTATTAAGCATCTACTCTAACAATCTACATCTAGATTAATCATTTACACACACATATATGTATATACATATATGTGTGTGTATACATATGCATACATATATACACATATACACACAGATACATATATATATACACACATGGGAAGAGGAGAGAGAGGATGGGGGAGAGGGAGAGAGGGAGAAAAAAAGAGGGAGAGAAAGAGAGAGAGAGAGAGAGAAGGAGAAAGAGAAAAAGGGAAAGAGAGGGGGAAAAGGAGAGAGGGAGAGGGGGAAAATAAAATACTTTTAATTAGCACATTGTTATTAAGATATAGTAGTAATATCTTTTAGCAGCTTGAAATTAGCTACTTTTATCAGACCATTGAGAGAGATCGGGATGTGAACCCAGTTTTGGGTGGTACAGTGGGTATAATGCTGGGCCTAGAGTCAGAAAAACTCATCTGTCTGAGTTCAAATCTGATTTCAGACATTTATCAGCTGTGTGACCCTAGGTGAATCACTTAACCCTGTTTGCCTCAGTTTCCTCACCTATAAAATGAGCTGGAAAAAGAAATAGCAAAACACTTCAGTATCTTTGCCAAGAAAAGCTGGACGTGCTGAGATGATTGAATGATAACATTATTAGGCCTGTGCTAGGCACTTGGGATACAAAGACAAGAATAAAAACGACCATCCTTTAAAGAGCTTACATGCTCTTGGGGCAAATAATACATACATAAATACAAAATATATTCCAAAAATTTCAGGGAGCTGTATCATTTGGTGAGATTAGGAAAGGCCTCAAGAAAAATGTGGCACTGCTCTCTGAACTCTGAAGGAAGCTGGGGATTCTGAGAGGCTGAGGTAAGGAGGGCACACATTCCAGGGACATCTGCTTATGCAAGAACATGGGAATGAGAAACGGAATGTCATAGGAGAAAACAGGCATAGATGGAATGTAGAGTTTGTGGGGGAAAAGCAATGTCTGTAACCTAGGTTTCCAAAAGAGTCCGGGGCATTTTGTTTGCTTCTGAGTTTTTGTGACTTTAGACCGATTGAGAGAATGCTGAACCAAGTCTCTGCATGATAAACAGAACTGGTGTGAGAATTCTGGTAGGGAGAGAATTGTTCTTTGAGAAGGTACACGTGTGATTAATAGACTCTCTTGGAAACTGATTTCAAATGTAGAGACAGACAGAGACAGAGAGACAGACATACATTTGGAAGCCATGGAAGCGTGGCTGCCCAACAAGTTCCTGATTTCCAGCTTGCCTCCCTAGAGACGTTAGGGAACGTCTCTTTTGATGAGAACCGTCTAATTAGATCCAGATTGTGAAGAATGTGAAATGTCAGAGGACTTTATATTTTTATTTTATGGTGAACCGGGAGGACTCCACTGGAACTTTTTGAAGAAGGACCTGTTAGGACAAGTGCTTTAGGAATACTTACTTTAGTAGGCAAGTGGAGAATAGTTTGGGGATAAGACAGATAGGAAGCAGAAAAACTAATCAGAAAGCTATTGCAATAGTCTGGGCAAGAGCATAGTGAGGGCCTGAATTAAGTGTTGACTTGTAAGAAGACCCAAGAGGACAAGTGTGAGAGATGTGAAGGTTGAAGTAACACTTGGCAGTTAATTAAATGAGTGGGGGGAGGGTGTGATGAAAGAGAAGGAAGAATCAAGAGTGATGCTGAGGTTGAGAACCTGGGTGATTGAAAGAAAAGGGATGCTCTTGAAAGAAACAGGAGAAATATGAAGAATATATTTGTGAGGAAAGATGAGTTCTATTTTAGCCATGTTGAGTTTCAGATAAATGTGGACTATCTTTTTGAAAATATCTTATTTGAAGTTGGTCAGGAGAGAGAACTAGGGATGGTTATTTAGATATATTTAGATGCATAGAGGTAATTGAACTCATAGGAGTTGATGTGGCTACTGAGAGAGAGCATGTAGAGGGAAGAGATGAAGGGCTGGGAAAGAGCCTTGGAGAACATGCACTGGTTAGATATCAGGATGCATATGAAGATTCAACAAAGGAGAACAGCAAAGAGAAGGAGCAGCCAAGGACTCCCTTTAGGTAAATTCATGCTGAATCCATCCAAATTTCCTTTTTTTCTCCAGAGTCTGGGAAGTGTATTTTCTACTCATCATTATTTTCAAAAGAATGGGCTTTTTTTTTTTTAAATTCAAGAATAGTGTTTGTATTTATTTTCTCTTTGACATTCCATTTCCCACCTTCCTCTGTGGCAGCTGGCCAGATTATGTACTTCACTCCAGCCACTCCACCCTGCCTCTCCAGAGGGGAGGTCCTTTGGATGTGGGTACCTGCAATTAGGGGAAAGGGTCCATGATCAAAGAGGAGATTCAGTCAGACCTTATTATACACAATCCTCTAAAAGTCTTAATACAGTTTAAAAACTGAAAACTAAGACTTTTGAGGTATTCTGTATAAATATCAGGGACAAGATCTTAATCTACTTCACTTAGCTGTAAACTCAGTTTCTTCACAGCTATCATGCTGGGAATAGGTTAAATAATTTCTAAAATCTCTTCTAGCTCTAAATACCTCTGATGAAAGGCTCACCGACACCTAGGAGTTTACAATCTAATAAAGGAAATAAGATACATAGGTCACATTTTAATGGTTTTTTGAGATATCTGAAGTTCTTTCCTCACAATACTTTGAAGTGAATAGTGCAAATATTATTATTCCCATTTTTAATAAAGGAGGAAACTGAGGCAATAGAAAAGGACCTCTTAACCTTTTTGGTACATTTCCTCCCAGGGGTTTGTTTTTCAGAATTAACATCTTAAATTCTCTAGGCCCCATTTTTTTCCTTTTTAATTATTTTAGAAGGGGAGGTTGGATTATGTGAAAAAAGCCCTTCTACACCTCATGTTATGCAAAACCCTACACACACACACACACACACACACACACACACACGTATATATATATATATATATATATATATATATATATATATATGTAAGATAATTTCAGTTGACTTGCCCAGGGTCATACAGCTAGTGTTCCATGCTTGAGGCTGGATTTGAACTCAGGTGCAGTGCTCTCTCTAATATGCCATCTAGCTGTTCCAATCAAATCTAATTTCAATAGACAGAGGTGAAGATGGGAGATATTCTAGATGTAAAGAAGAATGTGAATAAAGAACACAGATAGAAGATCATAGGATTTGTTTACAGGGTTTAAGCATTGTGAGAATAACGCTAATAACAATCCTAAGAATAATATGTATATACATAAATAAATATGTATATATAAATATACATAAATATATAACACATAGATAATATATATAATATATGTATATACATACATCCATATATATAACATGTATAATATGCTTACTATATGTACATATAATTTATATACTGTGTAATACATTTATGCAATCTTATACACAAGAATTAATGTTATTTGAGATATTATAGTATATGTATACTCATTTACAAATACAAATACATATTCATGTATATGATGTATATATAGTATGTGTATGCTATTGTATATATTCACAATACATATGTGTATGGTGCAATACATATATGCATTTAATATATACAAGTTTCTATGTGCATGCATATAAATCACTTTAAGGTTTGTAAAATGCTTTACAAATATTATCTTATTTAGGGATAAGGTTGGAGGGGATGTGGGAAAACTGGGACACTGATGCATTGTTGGTGGAGTTGTGAACTGATCCAACCATTCTGGAAAGCAACTTGAACTATGCCCAAAGGACTATCAAACTGTTCATACCTTTTGATCCAACAATACCACTGCTAGTTTTATATCCCAAAGACATCTAAAAAAGAGAGAGAAAAGGATACACCTCTGCAAAAATGTTTGTGGCAGCCCTTTTTGTAGTGACAAGGAACTGGAAATTGAGTGGATGCCCATCAGCTGGGGAATGGCTAAATAAGTCATGGTATAGGAATGCTATGGAATATTATTGTTCTGTAAGAAATGATGAGCTGATTTCAGAAAAGCCTGGAGAGACTTACATGAACTGATGCTAAGTGAAGTGAATAGAACCAAGAGAACATTGTACACAGCAACAAGATTATGTGATGATCAACTGTGATGGACTTGGCTCTTTTCAATAATGAGGTGATTTAAGGTAATTTCAATACACTTGTGATGGAAAGAGCCATCTGCATTGAGAAATAGGATTGTGGAGATTGAATGTAGACCAAAGCATAGTATTTCCATATTTTTAGTTTTTATTTATTTGCTTGTTTTTTTCCTTTCTTGTGTTTTTTTTCCTTTTGATCTAATTTTTCTCATTCAGCATCATGAATATGGAAATATGTTTAGAAGAATTGTACATTTTTAACCTATATTGGATTTCTTGCTTTCTAGAGGAGGGGGAAGGGAGGAGAGAGGGAGGAAAATTTGTCACATAAGGTTTTCCAAAGGTGAATGTTGAAAACTATCTTTGCATGTATTTGGAAAAATAAAAACCTATTATAAAAATAAATACAAGTTTACAATCTTGTTAATAAAAAAAAAGTCTTGTTTTTTAGTATAGGGTCTATGGAGAGGAGAAAAATGAGATATCTAGAGGGGTAGAATTGAATTTGTCTCTATGGTGGCAGAATGACCATTGGACGTCCATCTGGAATCGGACACTTCTTAGCTATGTGGCCACAGACAAATCATTTCATCCATCTTAACCCTCAGTTTCCGCATGTATAAAAAGAGAGCAGCTATCTCTCAGCATTATTGAAGTATATAAAGTTCTTTTAAATATGAAAGGAATAGATGAATGCCAGCCATTATTGTCTTAGTGGTCCTTCAATTCCAAGCTAAAAAGATTTGAACTTTATCCTGCAAAACCACTGAAGAGTCTTAATTGGGAGATGGGGGAGAGGCAATGATCAGAGCTATATTTTAGGAAGATTACTCTGGAAATTACATGGCTGCTTAGACCCTCTGTGGATGTTTTTAGCTTTTCTATAGTGTTGGCAAGATTAGTACAACCTGTTCTTTTTTGGCAGTTATTTCAGCTCATCTGTCTACTTTAAAAGCAGCCTGCATCAGATTCTTGGCCAGGTATAAGCCTTTGACCATGGCTGGCATTTCAAACATAAGGAAAATTGCTTTCTCTTTGGGTTTACACTTTTGATGTTGCCATGTACCTACAATGGACTTCAATTATTTTATTTGGGTTTTACACATTATTTAGAAAAGGTATTTGAGGAGAAGAGAAGTGGTTGTTTCTCTTTATTTTTAACTTTAATATTAAGTAGCTTCTATTAAGTTCAAGGGACTGTAGCATTTCACCCACTCCCTCTTCCCAAGTAGAATCCCTGTTCTAGATCTGGTAGACTGTCCTTACCTTGTTTAATCCTGGAGGGGATCCTGGCCCCTAGTGAGAGAAAAAGTCGGGCACCCTTTACTGACTAGTCTACTCATTAAATCCCAATCCTGGTGTCTTGAGGATACATTGATTAAAGATTAAGTTTATGTTTCTTTGTTTTTGTTTTTGCCCATGTTAAGGTGTATCCAAAGCAGGAGTAGAAAAGTACTCAGTGTACAATGCAAATTGAATACACACACACACACACACACACACACACACACGGAACACACATATGAACACACATACATATATGTATATATGGCAGGTATTTACTTCCTACACATAGTAAAAACTAAAACAAAGACTCTCACAAGTGCTCATACACAAGGACTAAGAACACTACTTCAGTGACTTAATTTATAACTACAGTTATAATCTATCTGGAAGCTGCTGTGTAAACCTCATCAGAACTTAAGTAGTTTGTCTATTTTGTTTAAGCATTTTGTATCTCACCTCCACTCTGTACTGTTCAAATAACTCCTGATACATGTCAGCCTGCTTAATGGTTATATTCTACACAAACTTGGAGAAGTTGTTCCTTCCTGAGTCTATATCCATTGCCAATCAAAAGAATCTAGATTTTTAAGTTGCTTTAAGCTTAGACATATACATCTCTGGATGTATCCTTGTTTACTTAAAACTAGAAAAGGAAACCTGAGGCAGAACGGGCAGATGGGAGCTAATATGGTCATGATTGCTGTGATTCCTGGTATAGGAAAGGATCAGGTCTCTCTTCTTACTCCCTCTCCCACCCCAAATCTTGAAATTATAATGACTGCAGGGTCAAAAGAAAAGAAACTGGAAGCCAACTCTTCCTACTAAGTAACCAGTGAGAAGATTGTTTAGTCTGAGCTACCACGTATGGGCCAGTTCAATATCTTTGAATACATTTCTGGCATATCAATGGGCATACTGGGCAATTCATGGGGACACTCAGAGTATATGTCAACTACTTCTTTTCTTTTCTTTTCTTTCCTTCCTTCCTTCCTTCCTTCCTTCCTTCCTTCCTTCCTTCCTTCCTTCCTTCCTTCCTTTCTTTCTTTTTGCTGAGGCAATTGTGGTTAAGACTTGTCCAGGGTCACACAGCTAGGAAGTGTTAAGTGTCTGAGGCCAGATTTGAACACAGGTCCTCCTGATTTCAGAGCTGGTTCTCTATTTACTGCACCACCTAGCTGCCCCCATATGTCAACTACTTCATAAGACAGCCACTCATTGATCACTTGTTACAGTATGATCTTATGGTGTTAGTTATCTTTGTTTGCTCAGGAAACATTTATTAATCAGGTAGTATGTTCAAAGTAATGTGCCAGGTACTGAGGAGATGAAATCTAAATTTAAAAAAATTTAGTTTCTGCCCTTAAGGAATTTATATTCTAAAGGAGGAACTTACATTCAACTGGTATGTATAAGTTCTATGTCTCCAATCAAATGACAAGCTCTTCAAAGTCAAGGGCTTTGTTATTTCTGTTTCATAGTGCATAGTTCTCTGCATAGTGTAGTGCCTTCCACAAAGTAGGCTCTAAGGAAATGTTTATTGATTGGAATAATGATAGTGTAAAATAAATAGTATAGATGGTTGTCACTGGGTGACAGTAGTTCCTCACCTCATAAATATTCTCACTCTTTAATGAGTTGCTGTAAGGGGAGACAGGTATAGCAGAGGGACCAGCTGTACACTGTCAAAGGATTCCAAAAAGGCAGTTCCCATGGCAGCAAACCTTTGTCCCGTCCCTCTTTGTCTCAGACTTTAACTCACTAATATTACTCGCTTCAGGTTACTAATTATTCTCTGTGTTATTTCTCCAGCTTATCATCTCAGGCTGGTTAAATAAAACTATTGAAAGGTGACCCTAGGATTATGATGTCCCTAGGAAGAAATCATTATTCTGCAGCCTTTTTTTGCTCCTCTTCCTTAGGAGGATCAGTTCCTTAACCCAGAAAAGGAAAGAGAAGAAAAAAGACAGTGAAAGATAGAATGGCTGATGAATAACCATGAGTGGATACCCTGACTCTAAAGACTTCTCCCAGATTATATTTTATCTGCTTATTGAATTAATAACATGATCTAGTTTTCTTTGTCTACATAGTCCTTAACATTTCTAGGCTAACCAATAGTTAAACTATTATTTAGATAAGGCTGACTTTCTGGGAGCAGTTCCTGGGCTAGATATAGGGAAGGATCCAGGATTTGGCAATGAAGCAGATTTGTACATTTTCTTGTGCTCTTTCTACACGAATGTATCCACACATCTCATATATCATTAAATAAACCCTGTAGTTAACTTAGGGCGTGGTTGTCTTTTTGTTGAACTCCCAAACCTGACCAACATACTAAGCCAACTAAAATATTAGCCATTCAAAATAAGAGAAACTGAAGCATTATAAATCATGCTACAGGGATTTGAGAAGCCAATAATTAAAAAACACAAAAAACGAGAAAACTTTCTTTCACAGATATTAGATCTGATGCAGTGGAAAGAACCTTGAACTGGGAATAAAAATTTGAATTTGAGCCCCAGTTCTGCCATTCATTATCTATGAAAATTAGACAATTCATTTCTCATTGAGTTCAGTTCCCAAATCTGCAAAACATGCTCAAAAGCTCCTGCTAGCTCTAAATCCCATGACCCCTATGTGTGCAACTATTATCATCATCTGGTAAATGCCATAGAAGGGAAATGATTTGTCTGGAGTCATACATCCAGAATATGAACTTAGGTCTTCTGACTACTTTTCTAACTCTGATATTTCATGTTCTATATGCTAAAGTAACTTTTAGAGCTGATATTCTATGATTCTAAATATTTTGTAAAGGACATAGTATATGGTATATTGAGAACAATGAATTGAAAGCTAAAAACTTGGTTTTGATACTTTCTATCTATATATCCTTGGACAAGTTATTTAAATGTGTTGTTGTTTTTTTTTTTTTTTTTTCCAAGACAATTGGAGTTAAGATACTTTCCCAAAGTGACCCAACTAGTAAGTGTCAAGTATCTGAGGCTGGATTTGAATTCATGTCCTCTTGCCTATAGAATTGGTGCTCTAACCACTGACCAATCTAGCTGTCCCCAACTTATTTAATTGCTCTATGTCTGTTTCCTCATCTAAAAAGTGAGATGTTAATAATATGACCACTATTAAAGTCCTTTCTGCTGCAAATTCCATGAGCCTATGAATAAGTAACAAGGGCTATCCCATGGAATTTATTCAGAGTTGCTCTTCCAGGTTCCAGCTGATCAGGCTGGAGCTTTGGGACTTACTGTTTCCATGCAATGGTCTGGCACAAAAAGGACTTGGCCTTTTAGTATAATGTGGAAAACTTTGATACTCCCCACAGCCTTCTGACATCAGCAAGGGGGCAAAAGAAAGGGGGCTAGGTGAAAGGAAATAGATTTTGACTTAGTCTCGCTGCTTCCACTCTCCCATATGGAAAATAGTGTGTTTGGTCTCTCTATTTTCTGCGAAGTGGAATGTTTAAGTATTCTGCTTCTCTCCCTCCATACACTCCCAGGCAGAATAGAGACTCAATTAGGCAAGCTTGACCCTGGCTGCCTTTTCTGTTTTATGATTCCTTTCCTGAATAAATTACTGAGCATCAACTTCAAGGTGGCTATATCCAGCTTCAGAGGTAATCTTGTGAGTTCAAAAGGTCAGGATATCCTGGGCCTATTAAGTGAATCTTAATAATGACAAAGACAGGTGTTCCTGGAAACTACTTCTGTGCTTTTGGAGGAAATGACCACCAACAAACAAGAGGATTGGCTCAAACTGGGTAATTTTACCATAAGTTACTGGAAAGTGCAAAACCTACATGAAGTTTAAAGTTTTGAGTTAGCAATCCTTCAAAATGCTTTTTTCTCTGTTAAGGCTTAAGTATCACTCTCAGTGTTGATTCTATCAGGAGTTATAATCCTGTTTTCAGTTTGTTGTTGTTTTTCAAATGATTTTCAAATGTATTCTATGCTTAATATTCTTTTTGAGTATAGAAAATGAATACCTGCTTTATACCTGAGTCATATTGTAAAGTAAGTACTTTTCTACTCTTCAGTTTGAGAGAAACCCTAGACACAAGCCATAATTTAATCTATAAATACCTTTTTCCCTGGGATGCAGAATTGGTGGTTTAATTAGCTTGAGTATGTTGACAGAAAAGAGTTTAACCCCTCTCATTAGAGGCCAGGCTTCTGAACTCACTCCAGACCACATGCATAGGCCTCCATTTCTTCATCTACATTGTGCATTTGGATTAAGTGACATTAAAGTACTCTCCAGTTCCACATGTACAATCCCTTAGATTCATACATACATATAATTTAGAATTCATCTAATTCAATCCTCTTATTTTATAGAGGGGGAAACTGAGGCTTGGGGTGAGGAAGGGACATGCCCAATGTCACACAGATATCAAGCAACAGAATTAAGGATTTGAACTTAAGGGCTTTTAGATTTACCCTTTCCTCTACCTCAGGTCATATTATCCAAACTTGTGGCCTCCAGTCATCCCAAATGTAGACTGAACCAAATTAAAGTATGATTGGGAAATACTTAACAAAATAAATATAATAAAATATAATATATTACAAATAATTATATTTATTATATCATATCATTATCATGATATACCATATAAAATAATACAAATAAAACATCAATAATGTTAATATGTGGTTTTCTAAGTCAATATGCACCAAAAGAGATCTTTATACTTGGTTTAGTGCAGGGCTTCTTAACCTTTTTCCCCTTTTCACTACCTCTTTTCACTTGACCCTGGGTATATAGGTACATATACAAATCAAACCTTTACTGATAATAAGTCATAATTTTGTGACTCTCACCTTCAGTTATAAGACCCAATATGGGGTCATGATAAGAAACTGGGGTTTAGTGGTGCCCCCATTTCTATTTGAATTTAATACCACTGCTCTACTCTGCTATTTCTTCCCCAGTGTATTCCTGTGCTTTCCCACAAATGATTGCGCTTCTTATGTTTATTTTATCCAGGTCTCTGATTTCATCATTGTAATTTCTTTCCAAATTGATAATAAAAAATTTCAGATCCCTAAGCAAAATACTCCAATATTCAGTGATATTATCTTCATATTAAAAAGTCTCCAATTCTTAACCAGCTGCTTGTTTTCACACAAGCAAAAAGAAGAGAGCAGCCTGTTCTTTCCACTTGTTAATAGCTGCATGGGGGAGTCTGGGATTGACAAAGAGAGAAAATAAAATACCACTGATTACTTTGGGGTTTTAGTCAAGAGATGAATATTCCCACAGCTTTCAATACTCTCCCTCCAGATTAATCTAGGGTCTACTGCTTCCAGATTGGTTAGGACTTGCCCCAGGACAAGAAGCTTTTAGGGAGCATTGCAAACACTTACTGGATTACTTTCTTACATAAGAATTGTTTCTACTTAGTTGGTTTCTGGGAATGCAAAATGGATTCCTGAGTTCACAGGAATATACATGTAGGGATAGGTTAGAAGCTCCCGTTTCTAAACCATTTTTCTCATAGTGACCCTGCAGGGAATCCTAGGTTTGAAACCTAACTCTTTTGAGTGCAGCATATACTTGGACAAATCATTTCATCAATCTGTTCCTCAGTTTCCTCATTGGCAAAAATGAGTGATCTCTGTTGATCAATTGATCAATCATTCAAGTATTTATTCATTGGATACCAAAGTTATAAAGATCAAAATAAATGTTACAGTCACTGTCTTCAAGACACATTTTCTCCCAATGGAGAAAGCATATACATATATAAATATATAGGAAATGAATATAGTAATAGAGTGGAGGAAGCAGTGAGGGATCAGGAAAGGGCTTAATTATTGTAGGAGGAGATATCAGAACTAAGAAGTGAAGGCTACAGGAATTCTTAAGTGCTAGAAGTAAGAAGTAAATAGATCCCACATATGGGAAACAGAGAGCAAATGGGGAAAGGGATGGGAGATGGAGTGTCTTATGAGAAGAAAGGGAAAAGGGTCCATTTGATTAGAATACCTAAAGGGGATTGATGTCTAATCTAGAGAAATAAATTGATGGGTAGTGAAAAGTTTTATATATTCCACAGAGGAACTTGTATTTCATCTAAGAGGTAATGGGGAGGCCATTGAATTTTCATTTAACAGAGAAGTAACATAGAGCAGCATTTAGGAGTTTTGAGGTAAATGGATTAGGGAGGGTAGAAATAGGAGGGAGGAAGATTAATTGTAATGGTTGAAGGTGAGAGGTAGTAAGGATCTGAACCAAGAAGGTGAATGTGTAGATTGTTGTTGTTTGCTGTTGGTGGTCCTTCATTTTCGAAGAGGACCAATGACATCACGAGAGTGATAATCACTTGTCAAGATGATCAAGATGATAAAGACATCAAGATGACTTGACTTGACAATAAGATTTAAATGAGGTAGAATTGAGCAAAGTTGTCTATCTCAAGAGTAGAGAACTGATGGGAGAGAGAGCTATGTTTTAGCTGCAGAATGGCCAAGGTTTTGTAATTGGACAAAGAGGGAGAGGGTAGCATGGTGAGTGAGAGTAAGGAATTTAGAATGACTCAAAGGTTGTTACTTTGGTGACTAAAATGCTGTTGGTGTGCCCTTGGTAGGAGTAGGGAAGTTTGGGAAAGAGGTGGGTATAGGGGAAAAGATAAGAGTTTTATTTTGAACCAGTTGAGTTTGAGATATGTGTGGGACTTCCAGTTTGAAATAACCAATATATTAAGTTCTTGATATAAGACTGAAGTTCAGGAGAGAGATAAGGTTGAATATATAGATATCTGAGTCATCTGCATAGAGATAATTAAATCCATGGTAGATGATGAGGTCATTAAGTGAGAGAGTTTAAACAAAGAAGAAAAAGGACCCAGAACAGTGACTTGGAAACCATTAGGAAGTTAGGAAGAAGGACAGCAAAGGAGACTGCAAAGAACCAATTAGAAAGGTAAAACTAAAATAGAATAGTATTAAAAAGACCCAAAGAGGAGAGATTAGTTAATAGTGTCCAGTGTTGCAGTGGGATCAAGGGCTATTAGGAAATCCTTGGTAAGTTTGGAGAGAGAAATTTGAGTCAAGTGAAGGGATAGGAAGCCAAGTTACAGAAGACTGAAGAACAAATTCTTTCTAGCTCTTAACAGTGGAGTCAGAAGATCTGATATCAATCTCAGTTTTGTGGTACAATAGAAAAAAATCACTGGATTTTCAGTTTGGAAAACCCAGGATTCAAATCATGTCTCTTTTATTTATTGCATCTTTTGGCCTCGTTTTCTTTATCCATAACATGAGAGTTCTGGGCTTACCTTCAAATTAGCCACAAAGGTAAAATAGACTCCTCCTTAGGAAATAGTGAGTTCTTATTCATGGAGGTCATTATACTTAAGCTGTATCAACACTAGTCAAGGATTTTTTTAGGTAGATATAAGTTCAGGTTGTCTCCACAAAATAATAATATTGAGGGAAGTAGATGAAGAATTAAGGGATCAAGAATTAAGAAATAGAATAAAAGTCTAATATAGATGCATGCTATATAGTACATAGTGATGAGAAACTTCAATTATCCAAACATCTGCTAGAGTTCCCTCTCTGATAAAAGCAAAAAACATTTTTTTGACTCAACTTAATGATAATGTAATTCTTCTAAAGGAGGAGAGACCAGCAAGAGAACATTCAATTTTCTTTCTTGATTTTTTTTTAACCTGACTTTTTTTTGGGAGGGTAAGATAATTGGGATTAAGTGACTTGCTCAGGATCACAAGCTAGGAAGTGTTAAGTATCTAAAGTTGGATTTAATGGTGCTCCAATTAGCTGCCCCATCTCTCTCTGATTCTTACCAAAAAAGGGGGGGGGAACTATTTTTTGGATGTAAATGGTGGGAAATTTAAGGTACAATGATTTCTCTACCTTAGAATTTGTGATAGAGGCAACATGTTGTAGTGGAAAGTATATCAGACATGTACACAGCTAGGTCATGTAGTTGATAAAACACTGAGCCTGGAATCAGAAGAACTGAGCTCAAATCTGGTCTCAGCCACAAACTACTACTGAGAATAATAAGTATGACTTTGAACAAGTTACTTAATCACTGTTTGCCTCAGTTGGCTTCATGTATAAAATGGGATAATAATAGCACTTAGATTTCAGGGATCTTGGGAGGAGTGAATGAAATAATTTTTAAAGAACTTTAGCACAGTGCCTGGTACATAGGCTATAAAATGTTTTTGTTCAATTGTTTCTGTTTCCTTATGATCCCATGTAAGATTTTCTTGGCAAAAATACTGAAATAGTTTGTTGTTTCCTTCTCCAACTCATTTTACAGATGAGGAAATTAAGGCAAACAGACTTAAGTAACTTGCCCAGGGTCACAGAGTTATTAAGTGTCTGAAGCCAGATTTAGACCCATGAAGATGAGTTTTCCTGACTTCAGGCCTGGCACTCTATTCACTGTTACCTAGATTCCCCATAAAAATGTTAGCTATTATTATTACTATTGCTATTTGGAATAGGATTAAATGAATTCAAATTATAGCTTTACTACTGACCCTTGACTAAGTTATATTCCTTATCTTGAAAAGGAGAATGTGGAACTAGATAAATTCTAAGGTCCATTTCAGATATAAATTTTGACAGGGAAAGAAAAGGAGAGGAAAGCTGACCCTAATCTGACATATATCCTATATTCTGGAGAACAGATTTCAAAAGGTTCTGAGAAAGGTTAGACTTTCATGGACTAAAATTTTATAGAGGAAATCATCCTAAGAGAGTTTTATTTCTTCATAAATGAAACCCTGAAGACACAGAAACAATTCCAGTGAGCAAGAAAAGGGGAGCTGTCTAAAAGTATTAAACGTAAAAAGGGAACTCATTAACTAATTTAAGATATTAAAAAGACATACAGATGATGCAAGTAAATCCAGGTAATAGAGGTTGAAAAGGGAAAAAAATGTGTTTTTGTAACAACAAGAGATTGCTGGGTTTTAAAAACTATATTGGAGCAAAGAAAAAGATGAAAAAAAGAATAGAACCCCTGCTAGAATGTCGAAAATGATAACTGATGGTGAAGAAAAGGTAGTTAGAAGAGGCTATGGAAGCAAAAGTATCATTTGTGATGTTTACTACTTCTGTGACCAAAACACAAAACTTCTAGCTTCAAATTCCTTATCTGTAAAGTGAGAGAATGAGATTTGATGACTTCCGATCTATATTTTCATGTTCTATGTTCCTATTTGAATGAAAAAATATAAAATAGTGAATGTTACAATCCAACGTTTTACTTTTTTCCACAAGGAAAGTCAATTGGAATTTATTGTCTTTGTAGAATTACTCTGGACTATTTTTTAAAAACAATGTTTTCTTCCTTTGTAAAAAGATTGCCTGCTCTTTCTCAGTGTTCATTCATAGTTCTGTTTCTTCCCTTTATGATAATGTTGATTTATAAAATTTGATCCATTCTTATGAAAAAAAAAAGGTAGAATTACTTAATTCTTGTTTGGCTTCTTTTTTTCTCCTCCAAAGAAAATGATCTTTGCATTGGACAAGGACAAGACAAACATGGCCAATGAGAGATAGTAAGATATTGCTTAATCCTTCTTGATGCATTCTATTGACCAGATTCCAATAAATTGCATCCTTAGGAAATGAAAATATTAGTGAATGAGGCTTCTGAGCTACTGGCAGCTTTATTGGAAAGATGATAAAAAATGAATGGGAGAAGTATCTGAGGTCTAAAGGAGAGCAAATATTTTGAGTTTGTAAAAGAAAGAGAGAGAAAAGGAAAGAAAGAAAGATTTTAAAAAGGGAGAAAAACAGACAAGACAGAGACAGAGACAGACAAACGCAGAGAGAGACACACATAGAGAAAGAGAGAGAGAGAGAGAGAGAGAAAGAGAGAGAGAGAGAGAGAGAAAGAGAGAAAGAGAGAGAGAGAGAGACAGAGAGAAGAACCTATAAGCTATGAGTCTATGAGCCTGCAAGTTTGATTTCTATAGACATAATATATATTGCTCTCAGCAAAGCATTTGACAAAATTTCTCATGCTATTTTAGTAAGGAAGATACAATACATAAAATTCGGAAGATCCAAATCTTCTGAAGTGCTTGTGTGGCTGGGACCCAAAGTGTAATTTATTAATAGTTTGACATCATCTAGGAGAAAAGCCTCCACTGGAATGCCTCAAGGATCTAAGTTTGGCTTGTAGTATGTATAACATTTTTGACAGTAACTTAGATAAAAGTTGACCAAATGGTATGCTTATCAAATCTGCAAATAACATAAAGCTGGAAGCAATAGCCTATATATTTAAAAGGATTAAAAAAATATCTAAATAGTCTAAAACATTTGATTGACTCTATTAAGATGAAAATGAAAAGAAATACACTTGAATATGGAAAAATCAACTTTACTAGCAGAAAATGGGGGATATGTGGCTAGTCATCAGGCAATTGAAAAGAGGTTTTAGTACATTTTAACTCAATAAAAGTACATAATATGATATAGTAATCAAGAAAGCTAATACAATCAGAGACCACTTCGAATGTTGTAAAGTCCTAGACTAGGCAAGAGTTCTATTGTTCTCTGTCTTGGCAGAGCACTTCTGGGTTTAATGGTCTCTTTTGGATATTTTAGGAAAAATATTAATAAGCCAGACAATATATCAGTCCTGAGTCCGTGTCATATCTTGATTGGTTAAAAAAGTTGGGAGTGTTTACTTTGAAGAAGAAAAAGCTTAGGGACTTGATAACTATGTTTATTTAAAGTCTTCTCATATGAAAGTAAGATTAGACTTTTTTTTTGGACCCATTGGGCAGAAGTTATATTATATATTTAACAATTAGAGCTACCTAAAAGTGGAATGGGGCAGCAAGATGGCAGAGATGATAGAACAAAGCTTCTTAAACTGTGGGTCTGGACCCCAAATTGGGTCAAATAATTGAATGTGGAAGTTGTGAAAAATTTGGCATTGATGCAAGGACCAAAAATTAATTCAAAATTAAATTCATAAAGAACCGAGATGTTTCTGGCAGTGCCTGCCCATGTTGTATAGTGCAACTTCACTGCTGTCTTGGCTCTGAACACACAAGCAGCTCACTTTGTACTATGCATGCACAAATGCTGCCAGAAACACCTTGCTCAAATTCCCAACCACTTCGTGTAAAAATTTCTTGGGCAAAAAGGAGTTGTGAGTGGAAAAAGTTTAAGAAGCCCTGAAATAGAGCAGAAGGGTGGAGTCAGAAAAAGTTGAGTTCAATTCCAACATTAGACCTTACTAGCTGAGTGGTTGGTCCTGGACAAGGAGCTCAATTCCTTATCTGTAAAATGGGGATATATTGGAGAAAGAAGTAGCAAATCACTCCATTATCTTTACCAAGAAAACTTCTTGAAAAAAAGTTCATAGGAAATGTAGAGTTGGACACAACTGAATGACTGAGCAATAACAACAAAAAAGTAGAATAGGCTATTTTGTGAGGTCCTGAGTCTTGTCTTAATCTCCTCCTACTTCTACTCAATGTCTTCAAAGACTGGATGACCACAATTGAAATTGTTGGGCAGGTACAAATGGGAAGTGTCCTTTGAGGCACATGTGTGCTGGTTAATGCCCAATATCTGGCTCATCTCCCCTTCCCCAAATTGCCATAGGACACAGTTTTAGGTTTGTTCTACATTATTAATGTTTCCTCTATCATTTTCTCAAACCTAGATAAAAATCAGGCAATAAATTAAAGCTGTATTCGTAGCCTTTGCTAATTTTCAAGGTACAATTGCTCACACTGAACACTTAATATTTGGCTTTAATGAACTAATGGGAGGAGGTTTCCAAACATCCCTGCTTTTGAGATCCTTTCTAAATGTCAAGATTCTCTGATTCTTTAAGTGATAAAGCCTGTCACTCATAAGAAAATACAGGAGCAATGAAGAGAAGGCCATATGTGTGCTATGGAAAGAGCAAATGTACAATTAAGAGTAGGAAATGGAGAGATTTCTTATGGAGGGAATAACAGGAAAGCAAAATCAAGAAATCTACCATAGCTGATATTTAGGAGGTATGAGAGAAAAATTTGTGAGAAAAGGTTGCTTGCAGAATTTAAGGAACATTTCCTAGAAGAAGTAGGATTGGAACTAGATTTTGACAGCTGGGGAAGATTTTGACAATTTGAGAAGGACAGAGGAGGAGGAAAAACAATCCAGTAAAATGGAACAAAATCCCAGCAGCATTTGAACATAATATCACAATGTTTAACAAACTCAAGAATAGTAATTTTAAGACTTTTGATTTGATAAAATAGAACAAACTGAATAAAGGCTTGACAGTGGAAAAACAATCTTGGACATGGATCAAGGAATAGTAAATAGTACAAGTTGGTTGAAGTTTATATAATTATATTTAGAGAGAGTATATATAATTAAAGCTGGTAAAGCTGATTGGAGTCATATTATGAGATACTGAGAATGCAGGCTGTAGTGAATAGACTGTCTAATAGGTAATGAGGAGCCATTCACTCAATCATTAATAACTTTTAAAAAAAATTTTAATGGTATGTTATTTTTTCAATCACAGATAAAGATGGTTTTCAACATTCATTTTTGTAAGATTTTGAATTCTAGTTTTTCCTTTCCTTTCTCCCTCCTCTCTTCCCAAAATAGCAAGCAATTTGATATAGGTTATATATGTACAATCAGTTTTTAACATATTTCCATATAAGTCACTTTGGGAAAGAAAAATCAGAACAAAAAGGGAAAACCACACCAAAACAAACAAACAAACAAACAAAAGATAAAAAGGTGAAAATAGTATGCTTCAATCCATATTCAGTCTATATAGTTCTCTCTGGATGCAGATAAGTATTTTCCAACCAAAGTCTATTGAAATTGTCTTGTATCACCATATTGCTAAGAAGGGCTAAGTCTATCATAGTTGATCATAACACAATTTTCTTGTTACTGTGTCCAATGTTCTTCTGATTCTGCTTGCTTCACTCAGCATTAGTTCATATAAGTCTTTTTAGGCTTTTCTGAAATCAGCCTGCTCATCATTTCTTTCTTTTAAAAATTTAATTTATTTGAAAAACAGAGTAAGAAAAAAACACAAAAGAAATATAAAACATGTTTATGAGAAGAGAGAAAGAAAGAATGCTAGCATTTTCCATAGCTAATTTCAGTATAGAACTGAGCTAAGGAAGAGAGGAGGGAAATCTAGAGCATTTGGGGGGAATACTTCAATTTTGTTGGCAGACAGAGTATTTATTTTATACAAATATAAAAACATTTTGTTGTAGGCCTCTTGGCTCATTAGACCCTTAGAGATCATCTAGCCCAACTCTTTCATTTTAAAGTTTAGGAAAATTATGATCCTAAAAAGATTAATTTGAGTGTAAGATTTGGGGGAGAAAAGGGAAGAGTAGGAGCACAAAGTGGTAGGCTTCTTGTCACAAATAGGATAAAAAGGAACCCTTTTCTTCTTCATAAATTTGAGCCAGATAAGTGAATATAGCACTTTGTCACATCTTCCTTCCCACATCCCTCCTTTCACAGTGCTTCCACTAAGTTGGAAAATACAGGCTCCTAAAGGAGCTTTGGGGTTGTAGCAATGTTAGGAAGGGATAGGGAGCAAGGGTGTTCAGTCACTCCCATTTGTCCCATTTATCTCCTTCTGATTCCTTGCCTGGATAGATTTGTCAGTGTTACTTCTTCACCTCTGTTTTGGGAAGTTGTATCAGGGTAATCTGCACTTCTCTTTGTCTCTCTGTATATCTATCTGTCTTTCTGTATTTGTCTTCTAAGTGGGAGCCAGAGACAGTGCCCTAGCAAAAATACCTTTATTCTTCTTTTGGGGGAGTTTCTCCTTCTCAATTGTCTTCTGATTTCTAATACATATCTTCAGACTAACAAAGGTCTGTGGTTAACACAATTTATAAAGACAAACATTGAAAACAAACAAGGTAAAGTCGATTTTACTATATTCAAAAAGAAAGGCCCTCCAAGTTTCTTTGAGGAAGAAAAAGGCAAAAAGGGCAACTAAGTGGGAAAATAGAGTACTGGGCCTGAAGTCAGGAAGACTCATCTTCCTGAATTCAAATCCAGTCTCAAAGACTAGTTATGTGACTTTAGGAGGTCACAACCCTTTTCACCTCAGTTTTTCTTGTGTAAAATGGGCTGGAAAAAGAAATGTCAAACTATTTCAGTATCTTTGTCAGGAAAACCCCAAATGGCATCATGGAGAATTAGATCCTACTGGAAAAACAATTCAACAACAACAATAACAACAACCAAAAAAAAGGGGGGGAGAAAAAGGAAAAACAGGATTACTTGGGTTTCAATAACATAATATCTTTACTGATATTCTTCATACTTTATAGCCTACATAGCCTGGCTTTCAGAGTCTTTTCTGCCCCCTATGCCGTGGTGGCTATAACTGTCCATGTTCTATTCTTCTAGAGGCTACATTTTCTGAACTTCTGAGTGGGCTCCTTCTTTGAGTTTCTTTCCTGGACTCATTGAACAGATTTTTAAAGGTTATCTGGAAGTGTCCTCTCTTTCTTGTTCTTTCTGATTCACTCAAGAAACCTCTTAAAGGGATAATCTGATGTCTCTGTGTCCACATTTTACAAATACTTTTTTCTCTGGCACCTTTTCTGTGGTTAGGATTGTGAAAATCCAACTTCTTCACACAGTGTGAAGAATGCTGAAGTTGAAGTTAGAAAATCCTGCATTTGAGTATTGATTGATCTTTCCCACTGTGTAACCTTGGACAAACTAAACAGCATTCTAGATCTTGAGCTGATTCTTTTTCTGATCCTTGGTTTACTTATCTGTAAAATTAATTTATTGAATTCATTTATTCAAGAAACATTTATTATCTGCTTGTCCAAGCCACCTTGATAAGGCTAAGGAAATAGAAAGTTTCTATAAGGAGCAGTCTCTTCCTGCTAGAGCTGAAAGCCTAGGAGTAGAATCAGGTATGAATGAATGTACAGTTAATATCAATGCTATGGGGAAAGGGGGAAATTTCTAATTTAGAATTTGAATCCCCAAACAATAGATTTGGCAAGTCACTGAATAGTTCTGAGCCTCAGTTTCTTCCTTTGTAAAATGAAGTATATCTCATCTAAAGGAGAAGGAGGAAAACTGAAACTTATATGAGGTCCACCTCTTATCTTGGATCTATACTTCCCATGAGGCATGTTGGATATTTAAATACATTCATAGTTATGATAAAAGCAAAAAAATTAAATGATTAAATGATAAAATGAAATAGTTGGAATTTACAGTAATTTAATCATCAAGGTTAAAGAATTGTTAATTAATTAGGATTTGAATTAAAGTCTTCTGGCTTAAATTGAGTTCTTTCTATTCTGCCATTCAGCTTAGCAAATATTAAATGACTCGATGTTCAAAGCCCTGCTCTCAAGTAGCTAACATTAAAGTAGGGCCTATGGCTTGTGTGTATATCTATATCTATATCTATATCTATATATATTTATATATATATTTTACTAAGTTTATTTGTTTCTAATACACATTGCTTTATGAATCATATTGGGAGACGAAAAATCAGAGCAAAAGGGAAAAACTATGGGAGAGATAAAAGACATTAAAAAAAAAAGAAATGAACATAGCATGGCATGTATATTATCAATGAAATTAATGAATTCTTTCAGGAATCATCCTCCTTAATTAGGAAGGGAGAGGAAAAGTCAACTCAAGTCAGCATAATACATAAAATCACAAAACATTAGCTCTTTAAGAAGATATATAAACCAGCTTTGGAATTATTCTCCAAAATACAAATAAAGACAACTCTGAGGTACCACTATACACCTCTCAGATGACAGGAAAAAATAACGAACGATGAATGTTGGAGGGGATGTGGGAAAACTGGGACACTGATACATTGTTGATGGAGTTGTGAACAGATCCAGGCATTCTGGAGAGCAATTTGCAACTATGCTCAAAAAATTATCAAACTGTGCATATCCTTTGATCCAGCAGTGTTTCTACTGGGCTTATATCCCAAAGACATCTTTTTTTTTTTTTAATAACTTTTTATTGACAGAACCCATGCCAGGGTAATTTTTTACAGCATTATCCCTTGCACTCACTTCTGTTCCGATTTTTCCCCTCCCTCCCTCCACTCCCTCCCCCAGATGGCAAGCAGTCCTTTACATGTTGAATAGGTTACAGTATATTCTAGATACAATATATGTGTGCAGAACCGAACAGTTTTCTTGTTGCACAGGGAGAATTGGATCCAGAAGGTAAAAATAACCCGGGAAGAAAAACAAAAATGCAAATAGTTTATATTCATTTCCCAATGTTCTTTCTCTGGGTGTAGCTGCTTCTGCCCATCCTTGATCAATTGAAACTGAATTAGCTCTCTTTATCAAAGCGATCCACTTCCATCAGAATACATCCTCAAATAGTATCATGGTTGAGGTATATAATGATCTCCTGGTTCTGCTCATTTCACTTAGCATCAGTTCATGTAAGTCTCTCCAAGCCTCTCTGTATTCATCCTGCTGGTCATTTCTTACAGAACAATAATATTCATAACATTCATATACCACAATTTACTCAACCACTCTTCAGTTGATGGGCGTCCATTCATTTTCTAGCTTCTAGCCACTACAAACAGGGCTGCCACAAACATTTTGGCACCTACAGGTCCCTTTCCCTTCTTTAGTATCTCTTTGGGGTATAAGCCCAGTAGAAACACTGCTGGATCAAAGGGTAGGCACAGTTCCCAAAGACATCTTAAAGAAGGGAAAGGGACCCACATGTGCAAAAATGTTTGTGGCAGCCCTTTTTGTAGTGGCAAGAAACTGGAAACTGAGTGGATGCTTATTAGTTGGAGAATGGCTGAATAAGTTATGGTATATGAATATTATGGAATATTATTTTTCTATAAGAAACAATCAGCAGGATGATTTTAGAAAGGCCAGTGAGAGACGCACATGAATTAATGCTAAGTGAAATAAGTAGAACCAGATCATTATATACATGGCAACAGCAAGATTATACTATAGTCAATTCTGACAGACGTGACTCTTTCCAACAATGAGATGACTGAGGCCAGTTTCAATGATTTTGTGATAAAGAGAGTCATCTACACTCTGAGAGAGCACTAGGGAAACTGAGTGTAGATCACAACATAGCATTTTCACTCTTTTTGTTGTTGTTTGCAATTTGTTTTCTTATTTATTTTCTTTCCTTTTTGATCTGATATTTCTTGTACAGCAAGATAATTGTACAAAAATATTTACATATTTTGGATTTAACATATATTTTAACATGTATAACATATATTGGATTACTTGCCATCTAGGGGAGGAAGTAGGGGAAAGGAGCGGAAAATTTGGAACACAAGGCTATGCAAGGATCAATATTGAAAAATTATCCATGGATATGTTTTGAAAATAAAAAGCTTTAATAAAAAAAAAGGAATTATTCTCCAAATCCTGGCAGACTGGTTCCTCAGAACATGGCAGCTATGAATGCTCAGGGTTCTAGGATTAACCCTGAAGGATCCAGGAGAATGGGTATTTTTCTAATGGTAAAGCTCATGAACCCCTGATAGTGTGCTTTCTCCTTCATTGACCATCAGTAGTTGCAAATGATAGCTATAACATAACATGTTAGCTATTCTCAGCAAAACAATATCCAAAACAGTTTCAAAGATCTGATGATGAAAAGTGCTATTTGCCTCTAGGGAAAAAAGGATGAAATCTGAATGTAGATTGATTGAATCATATGATTTTCCCACCTTTTTCTTATGTTTTTTTAGTCTGTATCTTCTTCATAACATGAATAGTATGGAAATATGTTTTACATGATTATGCATGTATAACCTATATCAAATTGCTTACTATCTCAGAGAGAGAGGAGAGAGGGAGGAAAGAAGAGAACTCAGAACTTAAAAATTTTAAAAGTAAATCTTAAAAAAAATTTTACATGTAATTGGAAAAAATTAAAATATTATCAAAATGAAAAAGTGAATATCAGTTGTCATCACTTAGTTAGGCATACTTAGCTTTTAAAATTGCATACTTTCCTTATATATAGTGGCCAGAAGAAAGTGGCTCCAAGCTAGAGAATATGGTTACCCAAGATGGCAACTACTGGAAGTCTTTTTGCTCATATTTTCAAAATGTTCTTCCAAAGTAGGTAGTACTTTTTTTTGTTGGACTTTTTGTTTAATTTTGAATCTGCTTTGCTCACTTCATTCAATTTGACTCCCAATGATGTTCTGAATACTTTGCTAGGGTGGGAAAATAGAAAGTTCAAAATTCTTTGGACCTTTAAAGTTTATAAGGTCCTCCTTCAGTGAAATGTAGTAGAAAAGAGCAAAATCACAGATGAGTGCCAAGGAGTTGCTCCTTTCACCCAGTCAGCTCATTATCTGGATTTATGCTAGAATTCCAATTCACTATTTTCTCTGCCAATTCGAACATTGTTGTTATTTTTCAGTTGTTCCCAATTCTTCCTGACCTCATTTGGCAAAGATAGGAGTAGTTTGCCATTTTCTTTTCTAGTTCATTTTTACAGATGATGTAATTGAGAGTTAAGTGCCCAGGGACATTGCTAGTAAAAGCATCTAAGGTCAAATTTGAATTCAGGGCTTGAATTCCAAGCTCTGTTCACTTTTCTACCTACTTCCCTTATTGACTATTTTAGAGAAGGGATTTAATAGAGAAGAGAGAGTTAAGATATCAAAGCTTAGAACCTTGACATTTACTTTCAAAAAGGAGTGATTCAATCAATTTATTCAATCAATCCCTACCCTTTCATATAAGACATAATATGGGAACATTTTTAGAATCACAGATTATATAATATTAAAACTAGGAAGAACCATGGAACATAGAATTTCAGGTTTAGAAGGGGAATCTGAAAGTACTTTGGGATTCTATCAAATATAGGTAGATATAAACATAATTATAATGGGCCACAACAGAGGTACAAGCTGGTTCAGAATAGGGGATATTACTAGCAGTTGGGTGATAACTGGGAAAATTTCATAAAGAAGGCAGCAACTGAGCTGGGATTTGAAGATAATGTGGAAGTTTAATGAGTAGAAATGGGAGGACATTCTAATAAAAAAATTTTTAAAAAGCTAATGTCTTCTACTATATCTGAGGCCATTTTCAGTTATCCTAATCTATATCTTGCCACTGGATCCAGATGACTTCAGAGGAAAAAGTTACGCTGGTGTCTTCGTACAGCCCTTATTCATTTATACTCAATTCACTTGGAAGTTATAATAGCACCTTCCTATTTTCAAAGATCTTCAAGAAAGAAAGGCAAACAACAATAACTTGATGAACAACAGTAGAGGTGGTAGTACAGCATTGCATTTGGTGCAGGTCTGCTGGTAAATGTTTCAATAACTGGGCTTTGATGGTGTTTGGTATGTATTTACACACTTTTAGGTTTAATTTGCATCATTAATACTTTATTAAATCTAGACAAAGGATCAGCAAACTATAGCCAGTCTTTTGAAAAGCCAAATCTGGCTGTTCTGTTTTTGTTAACTAAGAATGTTGTTTTTGTAATGTTTTTTTCATTTTTAAATGAAAATTTATCTTAGGTACTAAAGAAAAGTACAAATAATGTGGCTGACATAATATAGAATAACATACATATACATAGAAATGTATGTTCAATTGCTTGTGTAAGCTATGTGCTTCATCTGTTCCTTTGAGCAATTTCTGTTTTTAAACCAATACTAAATAGTTTTGATTACTGTAGTATAGTATAGTTTGAAATCCAGTACTGCTAGATTCCCTTCCTTCTCTATTTTTTTTCTTTATTAGATTCTTGAATTTTTGTTCTTCCAAAATTTTTTTCTAGCTCTCTAAAGTTCTTCTTTGATACTTTGGAGGGTTATGGAATAAGCAAATGAATTTAGGTAGTATTATCATCTTTTTTATATTGGCTTGGTCTACCCATGAGCAATTATTATTTCTCCAATTATTCAGGTCTGTTTTCCCTAAAAAGTGTTATGTAGCTGTATTCATAGAATTCCTGTGTGTGTCTTAGTAGATAGATTCCCAGATATTGTATACATTTTCTAATTATTTTGAATTGAATTTTTCTTTTTACATTTTTTTCTGCTACAGCTTTAATTTTCCAAAT
This sequence comes from Antechinus flavipes, assembly GCF_016432865.1. Lineage (NCBI taxonomy): Eukaryota > Metazoa > Chordata > Mammalia > Dasyuromorphia > Dasyuridae > Antechinus > Antechinus flavipes. The sequence continues at coordinate 370,633,513 of NC_067399.1, forward strand.
GAGGAAATTGTGGACTTGAGAATTTATATGACATGATCAAAATGAGATTTGAACCTGGGCCCACTGATTCCAAAGCAATAGACCATCTTGCTTTCCTCAATTGTTATGATGAGCCACTCTCAGCCAAGTAGATGAACCCACCTTTATGGAATTTTTTGGTATAATACCATTTCTGATTTTTCTTAACTTTCCTGTTATTTTTTAGGGTACCATCATTCTCCCAATTACCCAGACTTCTAATCTCACTGTCATCCTTAATTCTTCACTTAATTCCTCATAATATCAAATTATTGTAAACTATTGTTCTGCCTTCATAATATTTCTCCTGTGTCATTTATTCACCTAGACACCACCCTAGAAGAGGTTCTTAGTGCCACTTGCCTGCATTATTTCAGTGGCCTTCTGATTGGTCTTCCCTACCTTAAGTTTTGCCTCATTCCAAATTATCCAAACCACTCCAAAGTGATTTTCTTAAATTGAAGATCTGGCTATGTTACCTCCTATTCATTAAACCTTCTTGTTATTGTTTGATTGATTCAATTATGTCCAACTCTTCATGACCTCATTTGGGATTTTCTTGGCAGAAATATTTGCCATTTCCTTCTGTAGCTCATTTTACAGATGAGGAACTGAAGCAAACAAACTTAAGTGACTTTCCCAAGGTCACACAGCTAGGAAGAATCGGAGGTTAGATTTGATCTCATGAAGATGAGTCTTCCTGTCCAAGCTCAGTGCTCTATCCACGGTGCCAGTTAGCCATCCTATTGCCTCCATAATCAAATATAAAGTCAGGTCATTGAAAATCTTTAATAAACTGCACCTTCCTAGCTTTCTAATCTTTTAACTTCACTTACTTTACAATCCAGATAAAGTGGCTTGCTTGCTATTTCTCAGATACAGAACTCCATTTCTGGCCTGTGCATTTTCACTGACTGTCCCTATGCTTAGAATACTCTTTCTTTTCACAATTGCCTTCTGGTTTTCCTGGCTTCCTTCAAGACTTAACTCTCTTAAAAATGTCTAAATCTGATCTCCCCCAGCCCCTTGCCCTGCCCCAGTCCTAATTTTTCTAAACCTATATGTTATATTTGAAATTGTTGACTCCCTGATATCATCCTATGAGATTACCTTTCATTTACAATGCATATATCTTGTCTGTATGTAGCTGTCTCTTCCATTAGAACTTTAGTTCCTTGAAGGCAGAAACTATTCCCCCCCCCCCCCTTCTTTGTATCCCAACACAGTGCCTGGCACATAGTAAATGCCTAATAAATGCTTATTGATAGATTCAGTACTTTGATGATAGCTTGGTAGAGGGATAATTAACTCACCTATCAACATTAATTTAAGTCCCTACTAAGTAAGATAAGTTTTTGTCCTCAAGAAGTTTATATTCTAATAGAAATAGATGATATACATAGGTGAGTGGTAGCTAGGGAAGGGTGTTTTTGTTCAGGAAAGTCACAGGGATGGTAAGTGAAGAATAGAACAATCCATTGATTTCCTTTTCCAGAGGCAAAGTGTTGCTTTGATCCCAATTCATTAAGCAGACAAGTGATGTGATCACGCTTATGTTTTAGGAAAATTAATATGCTAGCTGTTTAGAAGATGGATTGGAGAGGGGAGAAATTTGAGGTGGGGAGATCAATTAAGAGACTTTTGCAATAGCCCAGCACAAAACCTGTAGATGGTTTGTTATATCTTCACTCCCTCTTCTCTGGTCACCTCCTATACAAACCTTCTCACAAATACTTGGCCACCCACATTGGAGACCATGCCCTTGAGCCACTCCCATCCTAATTGGTGACAGCTTTTTCCAGGTCACTAGATCAGGAAAACCCTAGCTATGCTACACTTTATTCCCTCTTCTTTTGACTCATCCTCCACAACCACCTCCTCACTCTTGTGTATCCATGAATTCATAAATGATGGTTAATACATTAATCAACAAATATTTGTTAAGGATCAACATTCTACTGGGGGGAGCAATGTACAAGTCATAAATGAAGTAAATAAATGAGAATATATACAAAAATATATGCAAAAATTGAATATATACAAAGTAGATAAATGAGAATATATGTAATATTTTAGAGAGTGAAGGTACTAACAGTGTTTGGAAGGGAAAAGGAGAAGAAGTGATTGGGAAAGTGTCTGACCTGCATTTTAGAGGGAAAGAAGGGCCTTAAGAAGTACAGGTAAGACAAGAGTACCTTTTAGGCATAGGCTTCAATTCAGTTAGTGCAAAAGTAGGAATACAGAAAATGGAGTTTTATTTGTGAGGAGTAGGGATATAGCCAATTTGGCTAAATCACAGATTGTAGGGGGTAGGGAGGAATAATGTCCAAGAAGGTTGAAAAGACAAGTTGTAAAATGCTTTAAAAGCTAGAGAGGAAATTTGTTTTATTTCGTGGCAAGAGGAAGCTACTGGAATCATGTGGTTATATCTGTGCTTAAGGAAAATTGCTTTGGCTACTGTGTGAGCAATGGATTGGAGAAGTAAGGAGGCTTGTACAATAAAATAGGCAAGAGGTGATAAGAACTTGAACCAGCTGTGGAAACAAAGGATTGGATTTGAGAGATATTGTGAAGTAGAAACAAGACTTGCTAGCTGATTAGACAAGTGGGCAGAGGGAGAATGAATACTATCAGGATAATGCTGAGATTACCAATTTGAGACACTGGAAAAATGGGGATGCCTTCCACAAAAACAGATGAGTTTGGAAGAGGAGAGAGTTTGGGGCCAAGATAATCATTTCAGTTTTTGACATGTTGAATTTAAGATGTTTCTAGCTCATCTAGTTTGAAATGTCCAATACACAATTATTGATCTAAGTTTGCAACTTAAGGGAGAGAGACAGCTAGGTAGGGCAGTAGATAGAGCACCACCCCTGAAGTCAGGAGCACCTGAGTTCAAATCTGACCTCAGACACTTAACATTTCCTAGTTGTGTGACCTTGGGCAAGTCACTTAACCCCAATTGCCATAGGGAAGAAAAAAGAAACAAACTTAAGGGAAAGACAGACTCCATTTGTGTATATATATATATGTGTGTGTGTGTGTGTGTGTGTGTGTGTGTGTGTGTATGTGTGTGTAGAAAACACATATTTATATACAATTATCTATTGTATAGCTATATATGTATCTATCTGTTTGTCTTATCCATAGAAGCTGATAAGATTGCTGACAGAGAATATAGAGGGAGAAGATGATCCTGGACAGAACCTTTGAGAACACTTACATTTTGGAGGAATAGTATGGATAATGAGCCAGCAAAGGAAGTATCAGACAGATAGAAGGTGAACCAGGAGAGAATAGTGTCACCAGAACCCAGAGAATAGAAAGTATTTTGGGGGATCTATAGTTTCAAGCACAGCAGATAGGTTGAGAAGCATTGGGACTTAGAAGAAACTGGTATGTAAGAGATTAGTAGGAACTTTTTATTGAGTGGTTTCAAATGAGGGAAATGGAGAGTCAATATGAAGGTTGAGGAATGAGTGAAAGAAGTGGAAGTTTTATAGATGAACTTCAAGAGAAAGTTTGAGAAAGGGAGGGAGATATAGGATGATGGCTTGGGGAATGGGAGGTTTTTTTGTTTTGTTTTGTTTTTAGGATATGAGAGGCTTGGTAGTTTCCTGGATAAGAAACCAGTTGATAGGCAAAGAGAAAGATGGAAGATTCAAGAGAGAGTGTGATGATTGGCAATTTGATCTCTTGGAGAATATAGGAGGGAATGGAATCTAATGCACATATAAATAAAGGTCACTCTGTCAGAGACTAGGGGGAAAGAGAAGAGAGTAAGATTTATTAAGAGATTTGTAGATGAAGAGAATGGGAAAAGAGGGAATTGATGTCAAATGATCTTGATTTTTCTGAGTATTTTCACTAGTTGTCCTCTGTCTAGAATGTTCTCCTCTTTCATCTCCAAAACTTGGGCATCTTGACTTCCTTCATGTCTCAGTTAAAGTCCTACCTTGTACAAGAAGCCTTTCACAGTCCTTAATCTTAGTGCTTTCCCTCTGAGATACATACATATATAAAGTTAAGCTTGAGCTTCCATCTTGAAGAGAATTCTGAGACACAAATGAGAAGAGAGTGCATCTATGATTTGAGATATGGTCAGTATATATAGAGGCAAGGAGATGGGAACTCTTTCTGGGGAATGCCAAGTATGAGGCCACTGAAGATTTTTGGGAGTGGTGGTAATAGTAAAGATTATTTATAAATAGGCTAGAGAGAGAAGTGGGAACTAGGCTAGGAAAGGCTTTTTAAATTTTTATTTTATTTTAATAATAGCTTTTTATTTTTCCAAATACATTCAAAGATAGTTGTCAACATTCACCTTTGCAAAATCTTGTGTTTCAAATTTTTCTCTCCCTCCCTTCACATTCGCATAGACAGCAAGCAATTCAATGTAGGTTAAACATGTGCAAGTCTTTAAAACATTGCCATATTCATAATGCTGTGCAAAAAAATTCAAATCAAAAGGGAAAAATAAGCAGGCAACAATCAAAAATAAAAAGGTGAAAATACTATACTTGGATGCATATTCAATTCTTCTCTGAATTCGATGGCTTTTTATCATAAGTCCATTGAAAGTGCCTTGAATCACTTCATTGTTGAAAAGAGCCAAGTCCATCACAGTTGATCATCACACAATCTTGTTATTGTTGTGTACAGTGTTCTCCTGGTTCTATTCCACTTAGCATCAGTTCATATCTTTCCAAGCTTTTCTGAAATCAGTATGCTCATTTCTTTTTTTTTTTTTTAGTATGCTCATTTCTTATAGAATATTCTGTTACATTCATATACCAAAACTTATTCAGCCATTCCACAACTGATGAGCATCCACTCAATTTCCAGTTCCATGCCACTACAGAAAGAATTGCTACAAACATTATTGTATCCAATTAGCAAAGGCTTTCCTTTTTTTTGGGGTGGGGGGAGATTAAGGCTTTACAAGCAAAACAGAGAAATTCATATTTTATCCTAGAGGCAAGGGGTACTAGAGTTTGTTGAGTAACCTAATCAGATCTGTGCTTAAAGAAAATTATTTTGTAGGTTCTGTGGAGGATGAATTGAATAGGGGAAGAGACCAGGGAGATCAATTAGGAGGCCTTTTCCAGATTGTAGAGTAGAAAAGATCGTTTGTAGGATTCGAAATATGTTGCCCAGGTGGAAAACACAAGGTTTGACACGTGATTGACTTTGAATTCAAAACCAGTTTTCTGTCTTCAAACTCAGTTCTCTTTTTATCTCTACACTACTAGGCCCGTCCTCTGTGGGTAATGAGAGAAAAGCTCTTAGCAATCCTTAAAGTGCTATAGAAATGACAATTATGATTAGGCTGCAGGAGTAGGCATGTGTGAGCGTGTCTCCCTAACCTCGGGCCGCTCCCCCTCAAATGAAATGTTGTCCCCATTATTTCTTGATGTCGCCTAGGTCCTCATTTGAAAACAGTGAAGAAAACCTGATACCTTGTCCAGTCCCGGCAGTGAGAGAATGTTATTTTCGCACGCTTCCCATTTTTGCCACAGATTTGGGGTGGACGGGGCAGAGTGCTCCTTCCACTGAATACTTAGAAGCCTAGGGCTGGGGAAGAGGTAGGCAGTTCTCCTCGAAGGATGGGGCTTGACGCCCTGTGAAAAGTTCCAGTCCTGGTTCCCTTCCCCCCCGCCTCCCTCGTCTCCCCCCCCATCCCCCGATCCAAGAGCTCCAGCCCCCCCACTTTCATTCTCTCCTGTCAGTTACTAGGAGGGGAAAGATTTGGTGTTGGGCTTCCCACCCCGGAGCCCGGGGCAAGCAATTCTCATTTCCCCTCTAGCCAAAATGAGCGCGCCTAGGCTGTTTCTTGGTCAGCGGAAGGTAATGAGTATTTGTGGGATGTTAGATGGAGCCTCAGTTCTTGCATGTTGGCCGTCTATAGTTCTGAGCTCTCGATTCTCAGCCTGCAGACTCGGGGAAACTGCTGGACTCAGGTTTATCTGCTCTGGGGGAGGGGGCGGGGTGAAGAATGCAAGCCCACGGAAGGCGTGGGAGGAAAGGGTGGAGTGCCGGCCTCCAGGTTAAGTTACGACTTAAGTGCTCGGGCGGAGGGACCCAACGTGGGGACATTTTGAGTGTTGTCGCCCCAAGGGGGCCCTGCAAAAGCCGGTTGGGGGCAAGGGGAGAGGACGCAGGAAAAGGGCAGGATCACAGCGCCATTGTGTCCCCAAACTCTCCTTTCCCCTCCCGAAAGGGAAATAGTGCCCACAGCAAGCTGGCGCATTGCCGCAGCTGCTGAAACATGCTATGGCGGGAGGATTCGAAGGGGGAGGGGTGGATTTGTAGGCAGTGGGGCCTTATCTCTCGGTTCTGTATCTTATTACCTGTAAGATCTGGGACAAGTCACTTAATCATCGAGAGGCCGCTTCATTTAAAAAGCAATAAGGTCGTGGGTCATACGTTTCTTAAAAAAAAACTGACAGAAACAATTGGGGGAAGGATCAAAGGAAGGGGAAGACGTGAGATGGCAGACGGAACGAGAACTCCCTCCCCCGCTTTTTCCCCGGGGACTTTGTTTTCACGCCTAGTGCATCCTTCTCCGGGAGTGGAGGTGCATGAAGCTCACATGCCCCGGGACGGTGAAAGCTAGGGAAGAAGGGAGGGAGGGAGGAAGAGAAGAAGGGAAGGCGGGAGAAAGAAGGGAGACAGAAGAGGTGGGAGGGCCCATCCGTGACCCCGCCTCTCAGCCAATGAGGAGGCAGTGGCTGCCTCTAAGTGGCGGCAGGGCGCAGGGGGTGGAGACTCGCCGAGGCGGAGGAAAGACTAGGTTGGATTGTGGGGGCCGCGGCGCCAGGAGCAACCTTGATAGCGGCGGCGGCGGTAGGCGACGGCAACAGCAACAGCAACAGCAACAGTAGCGGCAGCGGCAGGATCGGGCAGGCTGTGTCTGGGGCTCCCGACACCCTCCACCGAACCCTGGCGAGGGGGGGAGGGAGGGAGGCAGGAGGGGCGGGGGTCCGCAGCACTGCCGCAACCGCCGCCTCCCCCTACCCCCACCCCCAATTCCGCCCCCGCCCTTGGCTGGAGCTCTGCCTGCCCAGGGCTGTAGCTCGCTAGACTTAAGAGATCGACAGCAGCTGCGGCTGCGGCTGCGGCTGCGCGGCCTGTGCGGAGCGAGTGCCGCCACTCTTCGGGAGCCCGGAGCCCGGAGTCCAAAGCCCGGAGTCCAAAGCCCAGCGCCTGGGCTGGTGCTTGTCAGTGCGGTGGGGATTGCGGAGTCTAGTGGTGGCGGCGGCCGAGGACCCGGAAGCCTGCCGAGATGATGCCGGTGGGTGAGAGGAAGAGGAGACGGATGTGCACGAGTTTGTGCGCGCGCGTGTGATGTGTGTCTCTGTGTGTCTCTTGTGTGTTTGTGTGCGTATGTGCGCGTGGCCGGCGGGGGAGGTTGCTCTGGCCCCAGTGGGGTGTGTGTGCGCGCACGTGTGCGCCGTGTCACGCTTCTCATCTCTCCGCGCTGTCTCTGGCTGCGTGTGTGTGTGTGTGTGTGTGTGTCCCCGTCTGTGTCCGTCCCTGTCTCCTGGAGGGAAACCCGGCCCAGGTGGTGAGCGGCGGGGGAGGAAGCCAGGTTTCTCCCGTTCCATCGATATGTATGTGGCCGGGAAGGAAGTCTGGCTCCTACCGCACGGCATGGCCTGTGTGCCCCTGCGGAAAAAGGGTCAGGGTCTTTTCCTTCCTCTCCGCATGTATAGACACCCCTCCTCCCATCCCTTTTCCCAAGGCTGGTAGGGGCAGAATTGGGTAAAAAGTGTCGAGTCCGATTGTCATTTGGAGGAGAAGGCAGGTGTGTGGGTGTCTAGGCCAGGTGTCGTACACTCTGCCCTCACTGAAAAGCTGTTGCAATAGTCTGTTAGTTCGATCCAGGCCTTATCGGGGGTCCAGAAGGAAGACCGGGAAAATAACCCTCAATTACTTTCCACCCCCACTCCTCTTCCCTTCAAGAAAACCCATCCACAAAAACAACTATCAAAAAGCTAGGGAATTGTAAGTCTTAAGGAAGGTTGGTGTAAGCAGGTAATTAAATGAAACCTTCAGAATTCCACTGTAGTAGTAAGGTGGCTTATAATTAAAAGTCTTAAACTGAACAGAACTAAACAGAAAACCAAACAAATTTTTTTAAGGGGTAAATGTGTTTATCTTTTGGAGAAAGTCCAGTTTAAGTTCCATCTTCCTAAGTATCTTTTTTAATGGGCTCAATTTTATTTCATTATTATTATTGACACTTCTTATCCCTTATAGGATTACCCATTTAGGGCAACCTGAATTTGGTACAGAAAATTCAATGTATTCTTATAGATAATATTAGGAGTATGTGTCAGCTCTGTCCCAAAGTGCAGATAAGTTAAATTCATAATTTCTTTTGGTGTGTAGATCATTGGGAGACTTTACTTCTCATTTTCCTTGTTTATTTAGGCTCAATTTAAAAAAGTTTTTAGAGAAAAGTCAAGATGAAAATATAGTTATTATCCTTGATTATTCTGGAAATTAGTTGGAAGAGAATCTTGTAAATTGATAAGATTGTAGTATTTGGATTAACTGAATTTCTGTTGTCTAGGGTAACTTTTTCTTTAGTTAATTCAAATTTGGTGGTTTCTTCTTTTTTTATTCCTATACTTTTAGTCCAGGTTTTTCTGGTTAAGCTTTGTAATTACTTTGAAATTTTGTCATCTTCAGTGATTAATTTATTGAATTGATTTAGACTAACATTTAAAGTTGTTTTCTCCCAAGAAGTTGGAGGCTATATTTTGTAAAAAATTACCATTTGAGATGATTTCATCTGATCCTTAAACCCTGTGAGCTAAGTGCTACAAATGTTTTCTCCATTTTTACAGCTGAAGAGAAATAGGCTGAAAGAGGTTCTGATTTGCCTAGTGTCATTTAGTGACCAAATAGGGGTTGAATTCTGGTCTCCTGAATTCACATCCAGAACTTTATCTATTATGCCTAAAACTTACTCTCTGGT